>NW_020272859.1:728061-828118 GCF_003268045.1 Sipha flava | reverse complement strand
ACACACACACACACACACACACACACACACACACACACACACACACATATACATACGCATTAAAACACATCTCACCCTTTGTACTCCGTATGCACAAATAATAGGACCAAATAGTTAATACGCGTACAATATACATGAGTACGAGATGCGTTACTCGTATATGTGTATGCGTATGCGTGCCTTGGTATAAGTCTGTATAGTTACTGCAAGTCGTTTACCTGATAGAAGGGCTCCTTAGTCTCTATACCTTATACGGTGTGAAGGCGTGTAAAGTGAGTCACACACTGCAATACGTCCGCCGCCGACGTGAACGTACATAAATGGAATTATTATATATTATACTGTATATAACGTCTTCGTACATCGCCGCCATCACACCATTATTTATTTAACTTTTTTTTCATACAATTCTTTTATTCTTGAAGGTTTTTCGACGCCGCGTTGTATACTCGTACGTATGGTATGTAAATGACGGTGATACGCTGACTTACACTCGCGTTGAAGCAGTGACAACCCCTTTCATCCGTTACGTGATTGTTGCGCGCTGAGAAAAGTGTACGGGTGAAAAAAATAGAAAAACATTTGTCGAGCACGGGAACGCGTCGAGTGTTAAAATAAGAACCGTTTAGCGTGAGCATCACCTAAAATTCCATTAGAATAACACTTTATAAAACATTGAGTTTTGACAGACGATGCACATCGTTTTTGATGAGTACGTGAGACTCTAAACAATTGGTTTAGTGACTAATCACATCTTCAATGAACTTTTGTACACGGCAATACACATATTTTATCTAGACAAGTCTCTAAAACCCTAAATGGTATGTTGGTTGCGTTATTATATCTAACTCTACGCGCATTCACCCGTGGATTAAAATTATGGTGTACACTTTATTTGTCTGATTCGTGCATTACGTACGAGTTCATATTATTTTATAATATTATAAACTTACGATTCTAATAAATGTTTTATAACTGAGATTTTTAACTACAGTCTGAGTGAGTCATAGCCTGCTGTGTCTGAGAAACCTTATATCTTACGAAGAGCTGATACAAACCATGCTTTACTCAGTTGATCGTTTTTTTTATCAAATTCATGGTCCAATATTATCGGTTTTAAATCTCAGTTTATATTCCTTGAATAAATAATGATTTGTGTCAGTTTAACAATATACATTTTTCGAGAAAAAACAATGTATCTATAATATGCTCCGGTATCATGTCTATACTAATTGTATATTGTTGTCGTAGAATAAAAATAACAATTATAAGATATCATAATATAGCGGGCATTGTATAACAAATTTACAAGTCAGTGTATGATTTCCGTCGAAACGACCAAGTGACGATTTATGACGTATATACCAAAATTCATGTGTAGGTATGTGCCTAAATTTACTGAAAACTGAAGTCTATTATTTACCCGCAGATGCAGCGCATAAGCAAACCATATATTAAAGTTTGATAACCCATTCCATATATCTGCACTGGGCCGCCAACAATATATGCAGTATACAGTATAGTGTAATATGAGACGTTAATAGTCTGAAAATACAGATTGTGAGTTGTAGATTTTTGATGTCTCACTTTAAAAACAAAAAAGTATGTTGAAAAAATGAATAAAATAATAAATAATTCAAGTGATTATTTTATTATCACCTTATAATTTAATATTAATTAATTTAAATGCTGGGTGAAATCTGCAAAGAACATCAATCTGGCTATCCACTCCAAGTCAGATAATTCTTCATGTATTTGATTTTGCTCATCCAAAAACATCTTAATTCCATCAGAACATTCAATAAACATTTAGAGAACATTGCCACGACCAAGCCAGCGAATATTATTAAACATAACTAAACCTCTGTACATCGAATTTACTTCTTTTAATAGATTTTTAAATTTTCTTTTATTCAAGTCTCGCGCAGTAATGAAATTAACTATTTTAGTTACTAGTTTTATTGTAGAGTCAAATTATTTAAAATTATTTTTCGCACACAATACTTCTTGGTATATAATACAGTGAAAACCTAGCAGGGGATGCCTCACTTGTTTAGTAAATAAATTAATAAACCCTGATTATTTACCAGTCATGCTAGGAGCGCCACCAGTGGTAACAGAAACATCCTTGAAAAATCTACATTTGCCTTAGAAAGAGTATTTACAACTGCTTTGCAAATATCAGTTCCTTTTGTTTTTTCTTGCAATGAGACTAATTTAACCAACTCTTCTTTAATTTAATTACCAACAAAATATATAATGAATATAGATAATCGAGCTGAACCAGTAATATCAGTGCTCTCATCAAGACAAATTGAAAATACATTACACAACTTAAAATCTGCAAATTTTTGATTTGTGATATTTTCTGCAATTTTTAAAACCTAATTTTTACAGTATTTCTGGTTATGGATAAATAGTAACTTTATATGTTGCATAATTTTATCTCTATTAGAAAAATCTTCAAATAGAAATGATGTAGTTTCCAACATCAAATCTTTAATATATTTTCGATTGCTAAAGAACTTTCCACGCTTTTCAATAACATTTGATACAGCAAAACTTACGGCAATAAATATTGAATTACTACCCACAAACTTCAGTAAAGTATTTGTCTGCAAATTGCTGTTCTTAATTGCTTGTAGAATATATTCTTTTTGTTCTTCTTTTATTTTTTTCAAAAGAAAATTATGATTAGTTTTATAATGTCGTTTAATAGATGTTCTACATGCTATTGTGGTTGAACATAAAATACATACTGTTTTATCGCCTTTTTTTAACCATACCATAATTTTTAGTCTACGAATTTTGAAATTCTCTGCTATTATCACTACTAACATTTAATTCACTAAATTTTATTTATTTTTTTTTTTTTTGGTACAGACATATTAAATAATATTAAATAAAATATAATAATCACACACGAAACACGAAACACGCACAACGCATTTACAAATTGGTATACGTATTTATACTGATTAGTGTTTACTGAGGTAGGTTTATTACTTTCAATCAGAGACTAGAACCTATAGGTTTTTTCGGTCCCGGTTTCGGTTTTGGTTGTTCAATTAATTTTTTAAGAGTTCCGGTTTCGGTTTCGGTTTTTTAAAAGAGTAAGGGTTCTAGAACCGGTTAATTTCGGTTAAATCTGATTATTAGAGATTTATTAAAAAATAATATGAAATTGTTTATTTATTCTTGTTTAAATTGTAATTGTTTCATTTCATGAAAATAGAAGGTATTATGAATAATTAAAAAAATAATTCTAAATATATTAAATATATATATACATATATATTATATCAGCCTATTTCTTTATACTTCTTTGAGTTAGGTTAAGTTACTTTATTCCAACTCATAATAAGAATTTGTAAAATATTTTGTAATATTGTGAATTATTATGATTTGATGAAATAAATATCTTTAATTTAAATTAGGATTCAAAGTTAATACTGACTATTGTTGTAGATACAAATTTGTATAAACATTAATTATATTTAATACTTAATAGACAATATAGATGATATACTCATTGTAAATTGTAATATATATATATATATATATATATATATATATATATATATATATATTATATTTTAATATGTATGTTTATTAATATATTAATAAACATACAAAAATAATAATAATAATATTACAAATTTACTTATTATATGCATTACACAATATAATAAAAACATAAAAATATTTGACTTTTATTTCTCTGAATCGAAAATTGGACAAACAAAATAGTCATTACCATAGTTTTACTAGTCTAAATTAACCCTTTTGTAGTTAAGGTTAAGGTTTTTCATTTTTGGAAATAAAGGTTCCGGTCTCAGTTACGGTTCCTAAATTTTAAAGGTTAACTGGTTCCAGTACCGATTCTTTTCGGTTATGGTTTTGGTCCCTGCTCTCAATAAACGTAGATACCATACTAAACGCAAATAATATATAATATATAGATGTTATTATTTTATTTACAGATAAAATTGAATAATCGTTAATGACCGATAAAAGCCGTATGCTCAAAATATTTGTATCTATTATCTATAATATTAAATATTATATATTATTGTAAACATTTTCGCATGCCACCTCGGGCACGCGTGCCATAGATTTGCTATCCCTGTTCTAGGTGTTCTCTAACTGTACAATATTCGAACTTTTTTCATATTCTCACTTTAGTGGCCATACAACTATATAATATTATGATTTTATTATGCGCATTTTATATAGATAATTTAAGTGAACATAATATTATACAAGTAATTTTCCAACCACTAATAGTTCGTGAATAACGCAATTAAATGTATTTACAGACAGTGGGTGTATAATAATATATATAATGACGTTGTAGTCACTAGGCAGAGACGATTTGTAATTGGACGAGGAGAGAACTATAATATAAGAGCAGAATGCACTTTATATTATTCTTTACGGTCTGTACAGTTACACATCGGACGTATAATATAGGTACATTAATTTTTTTTTCTTGTGCATTTTATTTTTGTCTAATGACTTCCGTCCAATCCCCTCGGACAACTTTTGTCCATTAATTAATCAACGACTCTATTACGCAAATACTTACGTACCTATTCATAAACGAAACAAGTCAGTTGTCGTCACACCGTATTTACCTAACCTGCGTAGGTCCACTTCACGAACAACTACTAATTAATTTGTATTCATCTCGTCGTATATAATTTTGTTTACGATAATATATATATACTCATCTGGAACCACAAGCACTTGTACCCATGGACTGCGGAGGAGGGGGGAGCATGGTTGCAACGCAAAAATGTGTAAACATATGACCACCATGTGGCTGAAACTCCAGTTCACAGTTGGACAATATTATACTACTTTTGATGTTACCTCGTTGACAATAACAGGAAGAGGATAAATGTAAGAATTAACGCATTGTTTGCATTTATAATTAATATTTTGGGCTTCGTATTTACATTTATAAAGAGTAAACATCACAATGAACAAATGTCTATAAACAGTAAACAAAATCATATAGGATATTCTGAAAAAAACTATTATACATATGTGAAGAAATTGATACAATATGTTAGAATTCCTAATAAGATATTTTCACTATCAAATTTGTAAATTAACATTAATTGTTAAATAAATAAATAAATAATTTATCGTTCCGTCTTATGACTTGCCAGTATTTATTGAAGAAGTTTAAAAAAAAATTTCAACTTCTTTTCTACAAAAAATAATAGATTATGTATCATATAACTACGACTTATGTCTTAATCACGATTTTTGTATCTTAAACAACAGTTTCTGTCAAGATAATCAAGTAGTTCCACGTCGATTGTTAGGAATTAAGATTTATTCAAATTAGTAGCAACGATAAATGCAAGTAGATAGTCATATCATATATTGTGCTTGTATATTTACTTAACCGTAAAGTACTTCGCTCCCTCGTATACATTAATTGGTCGGAATTAATGCGTAAACGAATTAAGGTCTAAAAATGTTTATTTAATTTATAACGGTCTTTGTATAACATCGTTAATATCACATTATCTTACGGAGGGGCATATGCAATTCAGATCATACCTATTTCAGAGTAATTAATTTCAAATGCTTAAATTACATAGTAGCGAATACTGATGCAATATAACAACTCAATAATAAAATACAAACATGGTAAATAAACATCAATAGCTTACTATGATGTTATTAAGTATTTAAATACCTAATTTAAGTTATTAATTTTTAATAAACATATATAACTACTATAATATATAGATTTTCTCTAATAATTTATATTTTAAAATAAAAATTATGTTTTTAAGACTTAACCTATATGGCTTTAAGTGCTATAGAAGGTATTATTATTATACTTCAATCCAAGTGGCACATTGATTAGTTATTTTATAAAATTCATAATAATATTATGCATAGAATATTTATTTAAAAGATAACTCTTGATCAAATAATTATTTCCGATCGATTTATGACCTGTATAATGTAAATAATCATATGAAAATCTTAAATCCACTTTAAGTAATAATATCACATAATATAAAAATGTGTGCACGTTAATGCTATCAGCTAACGTACACATAAAAAGTAATAAAAAATATAAGAAGTATAAATATAAAAAGAATATATAAAAATAATAAGTAAATAACAAATAATAAAAAACAAAAAAAATTAAAAAAATACTTAACTAGTATAGAAAAGAGTAATTTTCAATTTCTCTTGGTATTTCATATTTAGCTTATTGAAATTACATGTAATTTTACATAAGGTAATGCCGCCATATCATATTACCTATATTATTATTCAACAATTACTAATGAAATAGAACACATTAAGTTATTGAAAATTATGGTATATATAATTATGTATATAATAATACATATAAAGTGTTTGATGGTATATATATTTATAAATATCGCATCCATTTAGTAAAATCGATATTTTCATGAGGTAGATGTCAATTTCATGAAGTATAACCATATCATGATAAATCATTTTATTTAGGTAATATTAAATAATAGTTGTTGGTTATGACTGTATACATTGTACAGGTATAGGTGATCATTGACCTTAGGTCGGTGAACTTGAAACTTAAAAATGACAATACACGTCTATATTAAAACAAAATACGTTATTATACATAAAAACAACATTATACTATAATTTATGCGACCATCAATTGTTATCGACTCCGGATATCATGAGATACCGTTCCGCAATCGTAATGATCGATGATGTTTTATATTTTCGTGTAAATTATTATTGTACCTAAATGACTGTCATAACGAGGTGCACTAATCCCCGTCCCATTTATGATCGGCTTGTTCTAACTAACATATTTCCCACCCGTAAATTAATTTATTTCTTCCCGGCCAAAATTATCCACGGTTAGTCAACCACCGTGTTTTTATTATATATATTTCTTCCGTCGTTATTGTCTTCTGCGTGAATCCTCTAGGTGTTGACAATAGTTTCGGTCGTTCAACTTGTTGTGTGACATATTTAATATATATTTTTATATTTTTGATGTATATGACACTAAATTTAAAAAAAAACCGTATACATTTGAGAGTTACGGAGATTTAGGAGATTAATCGTTCAGATTTGTATTAATTTACAAAATATACGACTGTATTTTACTACTACAATAACTGCAACAAATACACCATGAAATTGTTTATGTACATGGGGAGTGGACCGTCGTGTTTTGTCATAGATTTACAATTGGAAAAATAGAAGATAAAAATGATATGTATATAGATGTAGTACTAAATTAACTTTTTAAGTGGCGTAAAAATATTATTTCTTCATAATAACATCAATAATGTTGTAAAGCGTTTTAGTTATGGTATTTACTTCTATATTAAAACTATGAATATAATTTTCATCCTTATTTTCCAAAATTTGATTATCATATGTTAAATGATAATATAAATTTGTATCAGTTTTAATTATCATAAACATTTA
Organism: Sipha flava; assembly: GCF_003268045.1. Taxonomy (NCBI): domain Eukaryota; kingdom Metazoa; phylum Arthropoda; class Insecta; order Hemiptera; family Aphididae; genus Sipha; species Sipha flava. The sequence goes on along the minus strand of NW_020272859.1, from coordinate 820,645 downwards.
TAAATTAGGTATAGGTATGTTGTATTACAATACAAATATAATTTATAATTATTTTTGTGTATATATGTATTACAAAATTATTTGTGCAATTCTATTAAAAAATGTAATTAAATTAAATTTCATAAAAACAATAAATCATCTAGAGATTTATTTAAAAAAATTTTAAATACCATGACAGATATAAGAACATTTTTAGTAACATTTGAATTGCTTTTGAATATAAATAGTTATTTTTATTTAAACTTCTTCTATAATTAAGGAATAATTTTTCATTGTTTCCAAATATGAAATTATAATAAAACATTATCTTTCATCAAAGTAAATGTATAGCAAAACAATTATCTAAAATTATCAAAACCCAATCTTTTGTATCCTGTCCATGAAATTACTTTTTCTTTTTTTATAATTTTCAATTGTTATACGGAAATTACGTACAGGAATGTATTATAATTCATAATTAACCATCATATTAAACTTCTTCGTTAAAATGATTTTTACCGAAAAACAAAATGTTTTGAGTAAATAAAAATTTAGTTTAGACATCATTATACGGATTATAAAATGTAAATGGTTTAAAAATATATATTTATCGCCTGAGTATATATAAGTGAATTAAAATATAATTAATATATAACTACAGTCAGGGGTGGATTTGAATCTTGTTTAAGAGGGTTGAATACTAGAAGCCGTAATAATATTATCTTAAAATAGTCAAAATAATATGCTAATATTCTCTTAGAAAAATGAAAATATTTTTCCAATATTCTTTAAAACCATAATAAAATAAAAAACATAAATAAAAAACTAATATAAATAGGTATATAATAAAAAAATTTACACCTTAAAAAAAATTTAGGTAACTAAGTAACTCATGTTATATTTTATATATTTTATTCAATAAGATTAATGATGTATTTTTAATGTAGAACATTTTTGAAATCAGTTGACAACAATATTCTATTCCATGTGCTCTGGTGTCATGGACTCTGAGGTCCCTTAAAATGTTTTTATAAGTACTGAAAAAATATTCGACATCAAGAGTAGTTATAGGAGCATGTTGCAAATCAGTTATCATGGCGTTGAAAAATTATTTCTAATTTGTACTTCATTATTATCATTCAAAACTTTTGTTAATTTTTCAATATCAATAGTAACGAATATATTATTATATTTAAGCTATTGTAACACAAAGTATCGAAAATCTATATAATTAATCGATATATTCTCTAATATTCTTCATTAATCAAAATATTATTTTATCTTGAAATATTCTCGAATATTAAATAAAAAAAAATATTGCCATTAACTTACACTTTTCAAGATTCGTAGAGATTTCGAGCCCTGTTCGACTGCAATAGAATCAAAAAAATTATGCATTGAATATAATTCCGACCTCTAAGTATTATTTTTGTTACTATTATATCTGTATGACTTTATATCTATATAAAAAATATAAATTAAATCTATGATAAGATAAGGCTTAAGGGGGGGGGGAGGTACAACGTCACCCCCATCGTTCATAAATTTGTCCTTGGCTATGAACTACAATCATGTTAATTTTTAATTTTAGTTAATTCTTTTAACAAAATTGTCAGCGTTAACGTCTCTAATGCTGAACTATAAGGTATTAAAGTGATACATTAGAAGACTTCTAAAAAAAAAACTTAGTATTTTTGGCAATATTAATATAATGTTGATAATAAACAAATTCTTGTCACCCTTTTTATTTGCCACGAATTATTAATCTCTTTTATTTTATTAAATAATAAAAAAATAAATCATTTTTTAAATTAATGCGATTACAGTCATTAATTACTTTAAAATTATCATTTAGGGATATTATGAGGGCCATGTGAAGGAGGCGCCCTTATCTGCACTTAATATGCTATTTGTGCCCAGTGGCCCTCAAAAAAAAAATTATGCCCCGGGGCGCTGAAATGTTTGACACGGATATTATACAGTAATAATTAGTAAATTAACATTTATATGTAAACCATATGATAAATTACTGTCAAAAAGAGTGGATCATTTATTTCTATAAAATATTTTATGATGTAAATATGCAGTAAAATCCATATTTGTATGATTTTTGATTGACCAACGTTTAAAATTTTGTTTTGTTGACTGCTATTCATTAACTTTTTAACTATAGTCGCCATCAACTAGTTTTGTAAAGGAATGTTATTTAAGCGGCAATAAAATAAATAACCGCACATGAATTACGTTTAATCTAATTTATTTTTAATTATTTTCATTACTATTACTTTAATATACACTCATGAAACACGTACAATGTTCTACAATGTACAGCTCATAAAATAATCGTATGTACGGTCTTACGGTTTGATGGTACGTGGCGGCACGTGGTAGGAGTTATCCGCACACCGGCCGGGCAGAGCTGGTCACATTCTATTTTCCCGACCGTGCCCGGGGAGTGGGGATCGTGTCTGTTTTTCCGGCGGTCTCTATGTAACCGGTTTTCCCGTAGGATTTCCACCGAGCCGTGATCGTCTAGTGGTTAGGACCTTGCGTTGTGGCCGCAATAACCCAGGTTCGAATCCTGGTCACGGCACAGAAAATTTTTTTGCGGAATACAGCCGCGAACGAAACGCAAAAGGAGAACGGCTGCACGGTCGGATCACGGGGGGAAGTGCGTGAGATTTTCCGCGCGAACGTAGCCGGGAAAAACGTCCGAGTAGAATGGGCTAGAGCCGACGGCGACGGTACCGACCGAGACACCGGTCTTTGCCCGCCACCGGTGTGTTTCTGTGCGTTCCTACCCGTTCGCCTGGTTTGCGTTCGTACCATTGTATGATAAAAACAATACATATTTTCGTGTACTATAAATCCATATTTTTTTTTTAAATTATTACGGGTCGCTACCGGTCGTCTCGATACATCCGTCCAAACGATTTGCTCCAGATAGTATAATTATTTTTAAAAACATCAACATCAGGTGGCTAGTTAAGCGGGGTTAAGGGAATCTACTTCATTACTTCAACGTGTTTTAAGAGAGTTTTCCGATCTTGAATTTTTGTTACGAATGATACTACTTATGCATTTTGCATATTTCATCATCCAAAGGAGCACAATATTACAAAAATGATCGAATCTGTTATAGAAAGACGGTACGTCGTTATTGGTACGGAGTAGGTACCAGTTATTTACCACTTTCTATCGCCGTACAATAAAATTCATAATCGAGCAATAAGCATCAAATTAAGTTGCCATAATGTTAATTCGTCACACAGGATGACATCCATGCATTACCTTATGGACAATAAGCAATCATTGGTACGGACAGACATTTGAATTTCAGTTAATGTACACGTTTAGTGTCTCAGCACGTAAACCATCGGAAGGCGCGGCGCGGCAGATGTATTAAAGCTTTTTCGTGTCGCCCGCACCGTAACGAAAATAACTTCAATCACTATTTTTGAAAATATTTTTGATAATAATTATAAATAGGTACCATGAATAACTCTGAGATACATATACACAAAATACTTGAAACAACGGCGCAGGGGTAAAATATCGATTCCCATGGTAATATACAAACGTGTTATAACTTCTATAAATAATGCCTTTAAAATGTAAAATCATTACTCTATAGATTTTAAACGAGCTTAACCGGGACTAAGCCATCCAGACAAAACTGAAATGATTATAGTTGAAATTAAGAATTTTTCATAAAATATTGTACGAGTAGTCGGATCGAACCAATCCTTTACCTATTTTTATACGATAAGACCGGACCGGACTAGACCGTGGTCCAGTCTGGTCTTGACTGAACTGATGTACACCTATACAGCACTATAATATACCAATGTGCGTATGTATAAGAGCGTGAGCCAGTTTTAAATTTAAAATGTTGTGGTTGAAAACATATTTTACCAGTGTTAAAAATAATTAATACCAGACTAGGAAGTAAAATGATTTTTGACCGTGGAAAAAGTAAGTATAAGCGTAAAAATAATTTCTAGCGCGACCAGAGCATTGAGACACCTAACCTTTTGATGCACGTATTATTTTTAAATTGTAATAATGCATAGCGTGTGTAATGAGTATTTAATATTTAAATTATGATATTGAACATTATAATACACAATATTTATTACTACAAATCCACAGTCTTATGTTCATGTTGATTAAAAAACGCCTTAAAGCAAAACGTTACCGTAATATTATTATAACATTGTGCTAATAAAACATCGGTATAAAAAAAAAAAAAAGAATTTTATTTATTAAAGATAATTTATCACGGACATTTTATGTATTTAAACTCGAAAAAATTTACATAAAATAAAAAAAACGCATACAGGTATCAGATTACCGATACTTATGTGTGTGTAAAGTTAAGACAAGTAACACCTAAGTACCTATGCTATAAATTTTATAGATAGGCTTGTTAAGCGGTTTTTACTTATATTTTCATACATGTTCACAAATGTATTCGTACTGGAATACCGGTTTTTTTTTTGATTTATACAACACTGCCGTACGTACATATTTACAGATATTTTTAGGATTTATTAATTCAATAGTAAAGATAATACTTCATTGAGTTGGTGTTGTAGGAAACAATCGGTTTATACCTAGTAGGTATTATTTACTTAATAATAAAATATGCTGGCTATAATCACAGGAACGTTTCAGGGGAGGGGTGCTAGACAAAACAAACTACCCGGTGAAATCTAATTGTTAAATAATATCAATCGCCCCAGAAAAAATGTATTTCATGTTTTCATAATTTCATAAAACCATTTAAAAATGCTCGAAAATGATCAGTACTTTTTATAAATTGGTTTTAACTTTATAACGTGTATTAAAAAAAAAAAAAATTCTTTGCATTTTAACGATTCACATTATAAATTGTTAAATGCATTTAATGCACCCCTAGCGGAACCAGTATTCAACCGAGGAGTGACAAGGAAACACAAATATAGGGTTCTCATTGTTATTTTTTTTTAAATAAATTCACAACTCACTAAGTAATTTTTATAGGTACCTATTCAGTACATATTTATAATGTGACATGCATTAAGCAGATATAAAAATAAAAATAATATTAGGGATTATTAACGATTAACTAAATTATTTAACGAATCATATGATTATTGTTTAGTTATTAGATTGTTCCATTGACTACATACCTATTCAGTATGCATCATATATTATTCATGGAGTTAGAATACCTAAATTATGTTTATTTTCATTAAATTGATGAAGTGCTATAAAAAAAACTGTAGGTATTTTTTTTTTATTATTTTAAAATTTTTTTGCCATTATATCATCTAAACTTAGGTAGTTTTAAATTTTGATCATTTGTAAATTAAAAATCTGTATTATCTAAGAATTAATAAGCGAACTCTTTTTTTTTCAAACTTTGTATTAGTATAAATTATAGTATTATTGTATTATACTCACGTTCCATTTTAAATATACATTGACTGATTAAATATACTAAATATACTTCGTCGATGTCTTATATTTATTATGTATGGGTGATACGAACGATAATAATACATTAACATTCATAATATTTAGTGATTAGACATTTTTATTAATATATAAGCTGAATTGATTTTACCACGTATCTACGATTAATTTTTTCATCCCTTTTTATCTATCTGATCAAGGTAAGCAACCATATAACAAATGACTGGGCAAATGTCAAGCGCGAGCTGGTTTCCTATATTATATTGTATTCATGATTTTCATTCTCTCTGTAACCTTGTTGTCGATTGAACGAGAAAAATAAAAATATTTTCTTAGATTTTAACTGCATTTTAGGCTTTGTCTTTAAATGTCTTAACCATAGGGTTTATCTCCACCCAGCCGTGATCGTCTAGTGGTTAGGACCTTGCGTTGTGGCCGCAATAACCCAGGTTCGAATCCTGGTCACGGCACAAATTTTTTTTGCAGAAAATCTCTGAAGAAAATAGAAAGGAAAATCGCCACCATAACACTCCTATCCCTCCCTCGTTATTCTCTTCCCGACCGTCACTAACATTTTCTCAGATACTATATGTGCACGTCTACTATGTTGTAACAAAATGTATAGTATTTTAAACGCCGACGGTTTCTTTTTTCCTAAAACTACCCTTGCGCACAAATAAAATGTAACTCCATTAGGAAGGCTTATTATCTTAAATTTAAATATTTTATTAATTAAGATATTTTCAAATGTAATATTATGAAATATTGGGTCGTGGTAAAAATGTAAATAACATATTGTTTGTAATATTTATGGTTTTTCCGGATAAAATTTTTTCACAAATTCATAACTAAAAATAATGTATTTACTGACTCATAAAATGAAGGTATATATGTATCAAAAGTTATATTATTTTTAACTTAAAAAATATTAATAATTCATCCAGTAGACTGCAGGTTATTGAAATTAATTTTTAAAGTGCTCTTATAAGAATTATGAAAATGAAATTCAGAATAAATGCTCAATAAAAAAATGAATTTTTACAAAATTATCCTCGTGTTACAATTATTGGTTTGGACATACATTTTATTGTTAAGTTTTCGATTATGTCATTACATAAAATATATATACGAGCACATATATTTATTAATTTGTATGACTATAATAATAATAGAAAATATAGGATTTTTTAATATTTGTCAGATATTTGTTGAAGTGTTCATTTTTAATAAATTAAATTAATATTTATATTAATTACCCTTTGATAGTAGGTAACAGTCAATATATATAATTAATTAACTTGGTTTCCATGTGTACTGAAGTGTAAAACCGATTAAATTGTATTTTAATAAATTGCTATAAAATTACAATGTGATAACATTTTGAATAGTGTTTCGATTTTTTTTTCAGTTCAATACAAAGTGAATTGCAACGATGAATATATGACCGTCGATGTTAAAAAAACTGATGATATCAAGAGCATTTATCTGAATCAAATGAAATATTATCCAGGTACTGTAAATATATTCGTGGACTAAAATAATATGAAATTATTTATAAAAAAAAAAAAACCAAAAAAATTAGGAACTCAATGACGAATTGGAAAATTCTTCTTCTCTTTAATTTCGTATATTTATTTTAATTTCGTATATTTTTTGTTTTCTTCAATAGAACTTGCTTGTCAACCAATTTTTGAAAAAAATCTTATTCAATTCAAACTGTCATTACGGGACGTGTTTCAATGCGGTCTGACTAAAGTGACCAATCAAGGAACCGTAAGAGCTCAAAACGTATTTTCTTAGTTGTTTGAAAGAAACTACACATTATATCTCGCGTTCTTAGGGCACGATTACGTACTACCATCAGATAGTGATAGAGAAACACGACGGCGTCAACGACGGACTTAAGTCGTTCGTGAACGTGAAGTGCTGGTTTTCCGGAAACAAAAATCACACATTGACCAGGAGAAACGTGCTTCCTGCTGGGTTCCAAGAACCAGAGTAAGTACTGAAGTGCGATGTGTGCATTGACTGTTAATTGAATATACGTCATATTATCCATTGCTTATTACGTATATTTTACGCAACGCCATGTAATTAAATACTATTAAGTAGGTACTATAAAATACGTTTAATTACTTAACGTATTAGGTTACTGTAAACAGAACAATTGTCTAGAAATAATCTACATAGTTTATTAGCGAACGCAGTCATTTTAAGAATCTTGGCTACAGAAATGGCGAAAAAAAAAATCAACAGTATTAATTTAATATACAAATAATAATTTGATTATGTTCGAAAATAATTTTGGTAGGATATTAATTTTTTTTTTTGTCACTTTATTTTCATTGCCAAAAAAAAATAGTTTTAGGTAAATATTTTTTTTAAACACACTCTTCTGCCATACATAATATCGTTTTTAACAACCGTAATTATATATACTATGTACAATTACGATTGTTAAAAATGATTGTTTTTCGCAATATTCAAAATTGATGTATAAAATCCGTTATTTTGTTTACAATATAGTATACTCGTATATCTTTTAAAAAATACGTTTTATATTATTATTATACAATTGCATGGTTATTTCATGTTAATTTGTATGATTTGTTTGTGAACGTTACTCAATCATCAAATCGGTACCTGATCAGATACGAACTGTAATATTATAATATAGGCTATTAAATCATTAGCGATGCAATGTATTCTAATTTCGTAATCATAAAAACACTACTAGACGTATCCGTACAATTATGTTTTATTGGATACACACCACTGACTTATAACACGATCACTCACAAATCACACTATCTAACCCGCACGTGCCCATCGATGTGTATAATTGAACAACGACGATTTATTTGTTTGTATTTATTACGTTACAATTCCAGATGTTGAATATTCAATCGAGCAATACGTAATAATATAATTGCATTAAACATGTAAACGCCAAATCGCGTCAAGTACGCTATGATTTGTTAGTAACGTGTGGATTAAAAAAAGAACGCTGGCAGGTAAAACATACTGCATGTACCCAAAACGACACAATAATAAGTATTTGTGGACAAAATCATCAAATCATACATTATATACATTTATATTTTATAAACGCATTTTTTCTCTCTAAAACTACTAGATACTCCTGGAAACTTTCAGTTTGGCCCCAATATAATTATTTTGTAGATACAGTGTTACATAATATAGGTCATCTCCAAAGGCATTATTATACATTCAATATAGTCTTATAATATATAAATATAAATTTAATATATTACATATGAATCAAAGTGAATACGAGTTTTCACTTATCCTCAGGCTATATAAAGAACTTATTTTTCAGTTCTAAATATTACTTTACATTATTAAATGCATATTTAACATTACAGTTGACGTTGCTTAAAATTATAATAATATGCTTACCGTGGTTCTGACGTGTACAGGGACTTGGAGATAACCACTTCGCTGACGGAGAACGCACCGATTCCCATGCTCAAGGTTGGCGTACGTCAGGGTGGCAGCATCGTAAACGGTGAACTTAACGTCAATCCGGGCACTCCGTTGCAAATGGAAATCTACCTAGACAAGGACAGTGCTCCTATTTACGGGTTACTAGTGAGCTACATGCAAGTGACGGACACCAAAGCGCAGGAGGAAACCATCATATTCAACGGGTAAACGAACGCCATTTCAGGAAAAAAATACAAATATAACGTGATAATAACATAATATTATGCAAATGTTCGGCGATTTATTTTACGCATAACAGATCTCAGGATCGATTGTATAATACAATTTTCGTAATTCATACTTATAGCTGTTCGGTCGATCCTTACCTGTTCGAAAACTTCAATACGGTAGACGGCGATTTTCTGACTGCGAAATTCAGAGCGTTCAAGTTTCCAGAGTCGACTTACGTGCAATTCAAAGGCACCGTTAACGTCTGTCTAGACAAGTGCAGAGGGGTTGGTAACATAATATATTTTATCGTTATGATGTATAAACTTGTATATGATACGTATAAATTACTCGGTAGATTTGATGGAGTTTTAATTCCTAACGATCGTCGGTTCGTGAAACCAACAAAAAATAATTCTATAATAATTACACGTGGGTAGAAATGTTCAATTTTTTTTCCACTAACTTCATCATGCACCAGTAAAGTTTACTAAATGAGACAATGTTTACAACTATATGGTACATTTTTTATTTTTTTGTTCATCTCAATAAATGCATATTTAAATTATATTTTTTCAATGATTATAATAATATTGTATTGTGTGAGTTAACGCTGAAAAGAAAAAGTATACTATAATTTAAAATAGATACACATTATTATATGTAACAAATAAATGTAATACTATGTATCAACTACATTAGCTTTAAATAAAAACATAATGTTTTAACTTGGTAACGAGATTGTACATTTTATTCGCTACGTTTAGTCGATTCTAATGATACCAAAGCACGGTTTGTTAAACATAATATGTTGTATATATATGCATTATATTTCATTAAAAACAAATCATGATGAACGTATAATGCGAATAAAGAGAAAAACATATGTCATTATCTTAATAAAATAACCGATTTGAACAAAGTGATAAAAAGAAGTAATTGATATAAAGAATTTGATCTTGGTAGTATTTAAAAATGTATTACTCTTAATAATAAGATACGTTAGCATACTGTAGCAGGATACGTTTTATTATTTCGCATAATTAATTTTATAACAAAATATATAAAAGTAGAAGTTAAAAATATACACCTGTACACAACCACTCAAGTATATTTTATCTGTATATTCATATCGTACAAATAACGAACTGCAGTCGTATGTACTATGTAATCAATTACCCAATAGAAAATTCTATAGATTACATACAAGAACAGGTGACTCTTTATTTTAAAAAAGAAATAAATTATAATTATAATTATAAAAATAAATAATTTACATAAATACCAGCTGTAATCTGATAGACGGCTATCATTAGATTACATTGCGTTTATATAGTGGAAAAACACGTTTTTTGAATCAAGTTTTAAATAATTCACAGTGCGCAAGTAATAGAAGAAAATTAATATAATCATTAAAACTTTATACATTCAATTAAAGTTTTTTTTATTTTAGTAAAATTGTATTCAAATAATTTTATTTTATTTAGTTTTGGTTAATCGTATGATCACATATGTAATTCAGAGCAAAATATTAACATCGATTTTCAGATAAAATCAATTTTATTCTGATTTTTGGTTATTTTTTATCAGAATTTTAGATTCGATATGTGCATTTTAATTTCGGATCTAATCTGTCTGTTTATTTTGGCTTACATTAATGGGTAACATCTAAAAACAGGTAGTCTATATGATTAACCATTTAAGACAAAAAAAAAAATATAAAAAAAATACCCCGTAAAATTGTGCAGGATATGATCCAAACATGATTTTTTCATGCTTATTAAAATAATAATTTTATTAATAAGTCATTACACTGATAATGAGTATAAGTTTAATCATTAAAATGTAAATTATCTACGTATCGGATGGGTGTGTTATTGCTCGTTCGAATTAATATTTTATATAAAAATTTCCGATATCTAGTAATAAAATCACACTTAAATACTGCAGTATTTTTATGTAATTTATTTAGTGAGCCGTTAAAAAAATAATATGGTTGAATGAACAACATTTTACAAATCAAACAATTATTCTAAACTCTTAAAAATACTTATAAATGTTGAGTATAGAAGAAAACTTCGGGCCAGGGTGGTCTCAAAATTGATAATTGTCATAAAACACTATCTAATGGTAAATACGTTACAGTATTATAAAATTAATTTGTTTGTATTATTAGGTGGACTGTAGCAACGGTAAAGTGGGTTACGGAAGAAGAAAGCGAGAAATCAGTGGTATCCCACCTGACCCGAACAAGGTGTACGAAGTGTCCATGACCACGTTCATCAAGGTGGATTATAAAAACGAAATGGCTCGAGAAAAAGGTAAAACAATCAAATCACTCGGAGTTGCTGAATCCGTGGTTATTAATGATTTTTTGTGGAATTTTTTAGTGTTATTATTGTACAGAAATATAAGAATAAAAAGGCTTATGATAAATAATACAAATATTAGGGTTTCTAAATATACGTGTAAATAATAAAAATACGTTTGTTTTATTCACACGTGATCTGGATATCCGAGTGACCGTAAACTCGTGTAAAAATTACCCGCGTATTATCAAACGGTATTAAATGCACGGGTTTTTAATTTCATAACACTCATAAAGTATTACTTATAGTTTTAATACCAGCAGTAAACCGTAACCGCGTTATTTCTAACCCGTTTTAATTTCACTTGCAGTCAAATTGGAGATTGACACTACCGACGAACGGAACCAGACCAACTCCAACGCTTTGGACATCAAACCCAAAGGCAACGTTCGGAACGCCGACGGCACCGACCATATGCGAGTCGACACCGAAGAGATCCGTGAAGAGCTCAAATACACTTTACTGGAGGCAAACTATGGCCATCGTCTCGGACCTTACGCCATCGCCGTTGTCACGTCTGCTTTACTATTGATCTTGAACGTCTACATGACTGCGCACGTCTAAAGGACACAAGCAATTTTTCAGAATTAACAATCCTTTAACCTTATTAACTTTTGTCTCTTTATATTATTTATGTAAAATACGATCGTTTAAGACAATAATAATTAGGTGTCCAAATTTCACCAAGGTTAGAGTGTCACACTTTATCACATGTATATTGAAATATTTGTTCGTGTCTCATAAAAAAAAAAAAAAAACATCAATTACTCCATAAAAATTTATAAATGCACAATGTGCATAGTTTGTATTATGGTTATTAATTTTTAACGTTAAGTTTATAATTTCAATACACCTGGTTAGAAAAAATTTATCAAAGACAAAGGTACCAAATATTATTGTATTTGAATCGATTTTGAACTAAAATGAATTTTTATTTTAGTTTACAACAAATTAATTCTAATTAATTGTACTTTTTATACGATTTGCTCATAAATGAATAAGTTATTTTTTTTAAAAAACTCAATAATGATAATTTTTGTACGATTATTCATTATTTAATTTTTTGTTCTAAGGATTAAGAATTACTAATAACCTTTTCTTTATATTAGTATAATTTATCTTAATTAATTAACTGTAATAATTGATCATCAAGTATAACATGTACTTATAATAATGAAACATGGTGCATAATATAGTTAAATTAATAATATTTTTAACACATACAATTTTACTTTAACATTTTATTTAGTAAAATTTAAACTGAATGTATTTTCTCTTTTCAATAACTGTGATAATTGTATTATTGAATAATGTATTATTTTATTATTAAAAATAACTTCACTATAAAAAATATAAGTGTGTTTTTACTTATCTATATTTAAAGATAATATGAAATTATCGTGATTTTTACATTAATATTTTGTTCAGATTAAATGATATAAATAATAAAATACTAAATTATTAAAAATATAAATATTGTTTTGAAATTATTAGCCAATTTAGAAGTTATCTTTTAACAACTGGGTAAAAAACACATGAATTATATTACTTTTAGTTTTCTTTTTTTTTATATACGTTTTAAGTTTTTCTTCTGTGAATATAACTGTTAAGAAAATATGTCAAATTAAAATATGATAACAGTACTACTATATACTATATTATAACTATATTTCAAAATCTTTTTCAATATTTATGAACTATGTAACCAACATTTATATTATTCAGAAAAGTTAAATTAAATTTTTATCTTTTTATTAATAAAATACAATCTGTAAAATATAAATAATAAAAATTTGCGATTAATATTTTTATTTTATTTGCTTGTTTGGCTTTAGAAGAAAAATTCACTATAGGTATTCCTACTGATGTTAATTTAAATTTAATTTAGTTTATGAATAAATAAATATTACGTTTTATTATTTATCTATTTATTTTTTAGTTGTAAATACTTAAATTATATAAAAAAATATTTAATATTAAAGTACAGTCATTAATGAATACTTAAGTCAAGGTGAACTAAAATACGATTTTGTACATCAAAATTTATCATATACAAATATTTTATATAAATATATAAGTAATAATAATAAATAGGTGGTATGAGCCCAGTGACGTAATTTTAGTTTTTAACAGGGGAGGGAGAAAATTTTTGACAGCCCATAAAATAACTAAAAAGAAAAAAATTGCTCGCTAACAATTAAATTAATAAAATACTATATTAGGGAAATACTCTTTGAAAATAGAAGAATAAATCATGATATTATACAAAGAATTAAATAATTTGAAAAGTTAATTTCTAGCGGGCTTGCGGCCCATATCCGGCCCGACATCGGTAATGATAAGGAGGGGGAGCAAATGCTCACCGTCCCTCCCAAAATGACGCCACTGCATGAGCTAATTTTAATTAGTTGATTTTTATTTTACAGACTCTGAACCAGTGAGATAAGATATTTAAGAGATTTTGAAGTAGGCAGCTTGCTTTAGGGGGATCGTGACTGGACGATAATTGTAATTATTTATGATCGTTAACTACTATATATTCCATATAAAATTACAGTGGTCCCTATTCGATGTAATCATTTCAGCACTAGCAGAATTGATAATACTAAACGAAAGTTTTAAAAAATAACATTTTGGCACGTACTTATGTCTCAAAAAAAAAATTAATAATAATAATAACAATCAGTGTTGGGACTTATCTAGATAGATTTTTTGTCATATTTTATCTTATCTAGATAAATAACGCTAAATTATCTAATTACTTATCTAAGATAAAATATTTACTTATCTAGATAATTTTATCCGGATAATTGTCTGAATTCTTGCCAAGATTAGAGTTATTTTTATTCTTGTATGTAGACGAATCCAATAAATCAGAGATCATCAAAATCGGTCCAGCCGTTCTTGAATTATAAATTCTGTAACTAACCCGACTTTTTTTTATATATATAGATTTTGTATTCATAATTATAATTCATGTATTATTAATAAGTAATTATTATTTCTTGGTATGATATTTTGTTTGTATTTTAATGTCGGAAAATATCTTTGGTATTTTTAAACTTAATTTCTTATTTTTTCATAGAAGTTCCAAATATAGTTATTATTATTATATATATTTGATTTTAGTATACACACGTAACTCATACACTGAATAGTCAATACTTCACTCTTGGAACCGGTAAAGTCGTAACTACTTATAGAATAATGAAAATCATCAAATTGAAATTATATGGAAAACAATATTGTTAACTTAAAATAATCTCTTATGTATTTTGTATTCATCCTGATACTAAGCAATTTTCATTGTTTTTTTTTTTTTGTGTTACATTTTAGTGATTAATTATCATTAAATAATGTACTTTATATATAAATACTGCTTAATGGTAAACTACATTACTACAATAAACATTAAACACTTAGGTACCTATTGATAATAATGATTATAATTGTGTCTTCATAGATATTATTACAAATATGAAATATTGAACAACAAATAACATTTTTTGAAAATATCTTTTTTTTTATCTAGATAAAAATGAAATTATCTTTTATCTTTATCTAAATATTTTTATTTTTTTTATCTATTATCTTTATCTAGATGAATTTGGACATATTATCTTTCATCTTTATCTAGATAAATTTTGCATTATCTATTCCCAACACTGATGAGAATATCATATTACACTTGTAACTATAATATAAATGGATTTTGAATTTTATGAATATTGAAATAAGTAAATATTATTTATAATTATCATTTAATGTGCATAATTAAATTAATTTTAAATTTAAAACAATGTTAAATGTAAATATGAATGTATAGCATAAGCAGACATTAAGTTCTGGGTGTGGCAGAAAAAAATTAACTAATCAGGTTAATAGGAGATGACATTCTCCAATCAACTTTTATTACCTTTTAATGCCTGATAGTAAAACAATTATTCATTCCATACGTTGTTTTTAAGTTAGTTTTCATAATTATATCAATTGATTAAATATTATACACTCCAAAGGAGTGTATGTAACCATAATGTTAACATTCTTACTTAATTTTTCTTAGTAGATAAGAAAATTCATTGTATCTTTGTACCGCATACAACGTGATTTTACGTCCTTAAAAATAATGATATCGTACAAGAATAATTGATTATAATTAGTGTGATAATTCACATATAATACATACATCCAGTCTGTACTTTTACTTTTCAATAATAATCAACGATCAATAACATGTTGGCCGTGTGACACGGTTACCACTGTAAATAGATATATTAAATACATATTACACTATATAAATTATTTATAGATATCTGTAAACAAAGAGTAGGTATAGAATAAATGTTTACAATATTTTGAATGCAAAAGCCTCATAATTTTTGGGAACAAAAAGGAATACAAAATTAATGTAATTTGTTTTATTATAAAACGTATTTGTATTTAGTTTATATTTATTATTGTTAATTATTGTTATTTTTCTTTTATTATAACAAATAAATCCGTAGCATCTATAACCATTGGTCTAATAGCGACTTAAATCATTACATAAATACATTGTGAATCGTATTTAATCCAAAAATAGTTCATATTTTGTTATAAAAATTGTATTCTTTTTTAAAAAGTAAAATTATTATAATTTGCATTTATATCTAGATTGAAAATATCATATATATATATATATATATATATATATGTGATAATGATTTCTATTCAAACTTTGATGATAACAGCATTCCGTGAGAATATGATTCAGTGTAATATAGTTGAATTTGCAGTAATAATGTATATTTTTGTCAATTAAAAATGTTTAACATTACGAACTAGGTATGATTTACTGTTAAATTTAAATCGTATTTTGTCGATATTTTGCGTACTTAAAATAGATATGTGTAATGTATCAGTTATTATATTACATCGGTGTCACATAGGGTCATATCTCAATAAGATAATGTGTAAAACAGTGTTTAAATAACTTTACATGGAATCATCTATATTTTATACATTTCAATATTAGTTACAGTTATTAGCTTTAGCTACAGTACATAATTAATGTATATATATTGTAGGTAAATATGCCGTTACAACTTGAATTTAACGTAGCACAACAAGTAAGCCACAACAATCACAAGAAATATCAATAGGTGCTCGTAAGAAAAAGTGATCTGTTTGGAGTGAATTCTTGTGTTCTGTTCCTAATGTTTGTTCTAAGTTTATTTGTTTATTATTATGTGTTACATTGGATTGTCGTGTGTCGTTTATTTTATTAACTTATTACAGCTATACTGATTATATTAAATACATACAACAATTTCAATAATTTCAATCAGTTTGTGACCAAAATAACTGTTTTCGCCGATAGCGTAGTGGAAATTCATCTCGGCCGTCTCAAGCTAACATCGAAGACGTGACGCTTAAATCTGTTGCCTATTCAACATTTTTTAGGCGTACACAATGTGTATATAATCCAAAGGAAACATTTATTTTCAAAATTGTAATAACTGTTGTGATAACCCTGGATCTCTACACTAGGTCTCTCGGTGAGACCCAGTATTCTGTCTGGATAGTGGTGAGGAGACGGGTCGTCAACTAACTCCTTTCCTTCCTTTCTTTTTTATTGTATTTTTATAAAAGTGTGTGTAAAAATGTATGTACATCACTGTAAGGGGTCATGGGAGGGACATTGTCCCTCTTACATTTTTCGTTTATCCTGTACATACCGGATAAAGAGATTGCGTGGAAACGAATAACAATAAATAACATGTATTAATGGAAAATATTACACCGGGACAATATTTTAATTGTAAAATTGTGTTTTCAGATAATATTATGTACCTATTGGCTATAGCCGGTTATATTTATACATATTAGAGCATATAGGACACTATATAAATTTAAATTAATGAAATAAATATTATTTTATGTTATTTACAAACAAATTCGAACAAAAATAAAGTGAAAATTTGTATAACTCTTTAATAATAGTAACACGTCAATAATTCGATAATCGTGACGCTTTAGTTGAATAAATTATAATAAATTAAATACAACAACGCATTGTTGATAGAGACTGTGGTAGATTGAATTATTGATCTGTCTCATTTCCCGTACGTTGATACGACTAAATCTTATTATTTTTGACCAGAGTACGCTATATCGTGAGCATCGAATTGCATACTGCGGCCCCAATGTTGAGGAGGATGAGACTCTTGTTCTTGTTCGCCTTTTTGCGACATAAGCAATTTCTTGATAGCAATTATACCGGACAGGACTAAAGCAATTTTGCTCAACAACAATGCCTTACCAGCCATCATCATGAGCATTTTCAACGCCATCGGACCCATGACCGCGGCTGCCGTCATACCGGCCATCATCATTGCTTGTTTCATGCCCTTGTCCTTCTTCTTACCACGACCTGCGAGATAGACAAATAAATGATTACGAGTACGGTTAAAAGTACATAGATTACATAGGTGAAATTGCTACAACTGATATTATATTTAAATGAAATGTAATCAACTCTTAATTGACAAGACCTACTATAAGATCTATCTTTAATCAAATCAATTGTTTAAATTGCTTTGCTAAATATACTAGATATTCTACGTGTAAAATGTATAAACTTTATGCTTACTTCTATATAAATGTGGTATAAATTCAAATCATAATTATGTTGTATTTTTAAAATAAAATATAGCTCGTTCCAAGCCGATTCACTTGAGCGAAATGTGTTAATAATATGTATGAAAGTTATTTTTTTTTTAGATCTTTTAGATCTTTTAGACCTTGATTCCAGGTCAGTTCAACTAAGGTAATTTTCATTAAGATTTTCAGAAAGTTATTGTGCTATAATTTTTAATTATTTATGGGTCACTTAATAAATTATTTTATTTTAAACATGAATATATTTTCTAATCTAGTTAGGATTAGTAACTATTAAAATAAAACAAAATTGCTTTTTACACTCTTAAGTCTAAATAGTGAAACATAAATATTTATTCCTTTTTTTAATTTTAATATAAAATTACGGTTACAAAAAGGCATAAAAGGCATGCAGTATAGTTTGTACAACTTAATTAAGAAGTTTCACGAGAGTGCAAAGTTAACTTAAAAATTGAATGCGACTACTCTTTGAATTTTCAAAATTACATTAAGTTCATTATATATTCGTATTTTTATCCAGAATTTAATTCACGAGACAGATGTCTAATCAAGTCGAGGATCATATAATTTACAATAATATACATTTGACATATATGCCAAATGGAAATGTGATACAATTCATGGTTATGGTTACCAGAAGTTCTGTATAATACAGGAATTTATATTTTTTTGTATCCAAGTGTCTCGTTTTCCAAAAATTACGCATATAATAAATTATATTCTTTTTCTGTACTGAGATAATAAAATAAACATAATTTTATCATTTATTTTAATTTTTAAATTTTTATTTGTATGTTCTAAAATATATGTAATAATTTTAGTTTATATTATTAGTTATTATTCTTTATCACTATCCGTTGGCCGTCCTACCGAATACTGATTTCTATTAATAGGTTACTAAAATGTTATAGTATGTTTACCCGTTTATAAAATAGTTTAATCAATTAGAAAATTGTTATTCTTATCTGGTCGAACATTGTTCATATTTTAACACATTCAACGCCGGTGACGCGTATACGCGTCATTGGTAATTGTACGTGTACTGCCGTCGACGCGTTTACGCGTCATGTCTAATTTTACCGAGGCGCCACGTGTAAAATGCAAGTGATACAGATAATATTGTTATAACATTATAACATAATAATATAAATAAAAATAGAAATTTACATAAATAGTATTTATACGTGCATCCAATGATAAAAAAGATTATAGGGAAAATCCAGTCTAAAAATAACCGATTTCCAAAACCAACCATAATTTTTGTTTTTTATGATTTTTCCCTATGGCCACCTCAAATTTCAGATAATTACGATCAAAGCCACAATAATTAAATGGCATTGAAATATATAAGAAATTGACGCGTAAACGCGTCAGTGGTCCGTTGGAAAAGAATACATATAACGCGTAAACGCGTCAGTGGCCAAATGCAAAAATATCGTTACGACGCGTATACGCGTCGCCGGCGTTGAATGTGTTAAGAATCTTATGTTCATACTTTAATAAGTACTTATGGCTATATGCTGTTGAAATATTATTTAAATATTTATTTAAAAATATGTGAGAAACCGTTTTCATATAAAAAAATGTTCAGTCAGTTGCGACGAGAGGAGGAGATATAAAACTGTAAGAGACAAAAAAATTTAAATTCAAAAAACCTTTATTAAAATTAACTCACCTCTCATGTAAATAAAGATTGTCCTGTAGTTAAATTCGAGACACTTTCATAAAAAATGTCTATCGTTGTCGTTGTGACATTTGAAGTAGACATTTTTAGTCCCGTATTTTGAATTTTAAAATCTGGCAACTCTATTCATGATTGAATTATAATTAAGTTGGTGATATCAGTGATTAATGGATAAATTTAAATATTTTTAGCACTTTATTTGCTATTGTATTGTAGCATATTAGAAAACATTATTATTGTAGATTAAGTTTTATATTTATGGCCGATAATGATTTGATATTCCAGCCAGTACGGTTGTATGTGAACACACCGTGTTAACGAGTAAGACTGTGAATGCCATTAATTAGGTTATTTTATTCAAAATATTGAACTTTTTTAAAGTTCAAGGTATTTCAGTGTTTTTAGGGAATTTTTTTGAGTTTATAAATTCTTAATTTGAATTTGAAAATTTATATTTAGATTTATACACACCAACATGCTTTTTATATAAATTAACAAATTTTACTATAGGTAGGAACTCGTAATTTATATTTTATTATTAAAAAATAGTTGACATCAAAACTTAGATTAAAAGTGGTGGCGTTAATTATGGTTTATAATATTAGGATAAATTCAGAATCGTTAATCGACTATTTAGAATCAGTAAAATCGACGAACGATATTATCGTTTAATACGAGTTTTAATTTCGTAACCACCATGTGAATTACATTTTTTTAGATTAATTTTTAATTAATTTAAGTTAAATTTCTAATGCATTTTTTGAGGTTTTTTATGGTATTAAAATCCCAAATTTTATAATAATATATCCACTGAGTAATATATGACAGTCATTCGATGTTCAACACATATACATAACACATATTAACCCAAAAAGTTTACACCGTTGCTACTAGCTTATTATTGTAAATCGTATAATTTGTATTAGCCAAGTGTGCATTCAACTGTCATTATTGAAGGTTATTGTAAACACTTACATGTACCTTATATATCCGATGCCCTACAGGCTATATTTTAATACTAATACCTATATACATATATAAACTATATGAAAAATATAGAGCCGAAATTGTGTATTTTTTTTTTTCGTTGTACTTATGAACGCTTTAAATTTTTTTAATATACCTTTACTTTTTTCTAAGGTAACAATGATTATAGAAATTATTATGTTTTCTGTAGAAAAATCCTTGCCAAAAGAGTGTAATAATACTTTTTATTACGGAAAAATAAATTTTAAGGCTGTTGAAAAATGTTCAAAACATATCCTGGTCAGAAATACCGAATTTGAAACACTTTTTTGTCGCCATATTACTGTTTATAACGAATTTAAATTAATTTCTTGCTATCTACTCACAGCAAGTAATATTTTTGAATTCTATGCAGTTCACAGTACTTCACCGGAGTATCAACATGACATAACAGTTAATACTATTGTTACTCGATGTGCTTTGAGATTACTCACCTTCTTGATCGACCGATCCATCTAACACGATGGTCCTGGAGGACATGAGCCTGTCCATCCGGTCGATTAGCATATCGTTCAACATGGCGCTTTTACGATCTGAGTCCTTGACGGCGTCTAAGGCTGCACGGTCGGCTTTCTCTGTCTGCGGGTCGACCAGCAGGGATTTGCCGGCGCGAGCCGACAACGACACGCCTTCCGCGACCACCACGGTGGGTTTGCTAAGGGCCCGATCTAGGGCGGTCAGCGCTTTGGACTTGAGGCATATAGCGGCAGATCCATCGGATTCGTCGCCGAAACAGTCGTCCAGCACGGACCACAGGACCATGCCTAGTCCTCCGGCCGACGATGATCCTTCTTCGGCTCGGTGCTGCTGCTGCTGCAAGTCGGGGGCGGACGACGCGAGACCGAACACGGCGAAGGCGAGAGCGAAGGTAAACGAGATTGCTATGACGGACGGAGACATGGTTTGCTGTTGGAAGTTGATCCGTACGTACAGGAACTATATAATAATACTAATACTGTTAGCAAAACCGGTGCGAGCGCGCGATCGCCGGCGTGTACAGAGTGGTGCAACGTCCGGTGTTCGGGAGCTTATATATGAACGTGCGATGTGCCGATTTGTGTGTATTATTCATGTTGTACGCGACCAGAAGACCGTGGAAATAATGGACGGGCTCCGCGTGAGTTTCTCCGCAGCGCCGCCGGGAACGGCACTATATTGAAGTGTGCAGCACTTTACGTGGTACGTAGTACACGTGTTCCTACAATTATATCGTACCCGTTGCATTATGCATGTACCACCGGTGTTCCGTTTTCACGCGCTACACTCGTTTTCTCGGTGAACTTTTGTCGGGTTTTTTTTTCTGTTTTTAATTTTTTATAATTGCATTTTCTTTTACGATAAGCTTCACTCGTTATTGTTGCATTTAATGTATGATGTTTTTGCGAAAATATGAAAAATATATGGTTTTTTTTTTAATTTTTTTTTTTTTTGCACGCGGTGATTCTTCTTGCGCAGAACTCGACTTTTCTTCAATGACATTTTTCGAAGTACGATCAAAATCACAAAAAATAAAAATGAGTTGAATTATTCCATAATTCAACTTTCATTCATTGATTTTTCAAATGTGCACCATGCGCGTTCAAAAATCAATTATTACCACACCTATAATTTTATTTAAAGTAAACGTTAAAAATCTTAACAATCAAGGTTTTTAGACTTTTAATCACGTCGTAATTGTTATTTACTCGTTTAATGTCGGTAAGGTTTGGTATTAGTTATTCCTCGGTCTACAATCAATAATATATTTTTTAATTTGATAACATTGCTTAGAATATCACTCTTATATTAGATGGCCAATATTTTTCACATGACAATAATTATGTTCAGCGAAAATAAATTTCATGAACATTTTCGTTTATACTAATATAATAAGAGATATTCTCTTTTAATATTTATAAATATTAATTCATTATATTTTCTATTGTTGTAAACTGTGACAAGTGACAAATACCTACCCATATTATACTTATTTGACAATTTTATTTATTCGCTACATCTCTTGTTAAACTTTATGCTATTATAATATAATAATGAATATGATTAAATAAAATAAATAATATAATATGATATTCTCATTCAATGAATTTTGATAATTTAAAGAATTTATATGAAACACACTGTAAGGTAATCTAATAGAAGTATGATCAAATGTTTTTATACAAATGGACATGTCTTTAAGAAAAAGAAAACATAATGATAGTTTTGCGCTTTTCAAAATTTTATCACAGGTAATGTTGGGCGTTTCTTTATTTTACCGGATATTAAATTTTTTTCTATGTATATATTTATAGTAAATTATAACTGCTTAAATATTTGTTTTTACAAGTCATTATGAAAGTTGTCAGATATTAGGAACACAATAATGTAATTTTTTACTTTTCATACTACAATTCACTTAAATGTTTGATTTTTTTATTTTAATTAAATAAAAATATTTTTAAAAAATTATTAAGCAATGATCATATACATTTTATTTTTATTAAAATAGTTTTAGAAAATTTTACTGCTCAATATTAAGATTATAAAATATTGATGTATGATAATAAAATTTAAAGTGTGATATTATTGATATTAATAGACTATAGGCAATACAGTAAAAACCGGGTGTGTAGAGGGTGCATTGCACACAGGCCCCGGGCCCTGAACTATGTATTACAGGGCCTCAAAAGATTAAATACTCAAAAAGTTTGATGATTAGGGACCTCAAGATTTTGATTCGCACACGGGACTCGAATAATCTACTTACGGCACTGTCTATAGGTTAAAACTGTATACGAATAATAGACATACCATTTTTTGGATTAATTTAAATTTAAAATCTTATAACTAAATTTTCTTAATATTGAAAAATTATAAATAATAATATGAACTATTTATATAACATTCTATTCACGTAAGTACTACTAGTAGGTTCTTATTGATTTTATAAGTTTTCTTTTAAATTTCTAAAATTGTATATCGGATCAATAGGAATATTTTAACACTGCTCTATAGGCTCAATTACCGATGATATATTTTTTCTAGTTAGTAGTTAGTAGAGTGATATTAATTTATTAAACATTAAATAAACTACTTTTTAGGATTCTGAACGATGCAAGCAGTATAGAAATTTTTTGTGGTACGATTATATAGTCTACACCTAACGAGCAAACATTTTAAATGCAATAAGGATAGGATCAGGAGCGTGGCCAGGGAATGGTTTTGAGGGTTCAAAATACCTCAAAATTAATTTTATTAATTTTTTAACATTATTTTTTATAAAATAAAAATACATTTATTATATAATATTACAATGAAATATAATTGTTTTTATCAATATTTTACTAAACTATTATCATATAAATATATTGCGTTTTGTTTTCAAATTATCAAATTAGTTAATAAAATCATAAGCATGTTGGTTTTTTGATTTCAAATATTTTTAATCGGTGGAAAAATGCTAAACTAAAGTTTAATTTCCTTTAAAGTAAGAATTCAAATTATGAACTTAAAATTATATTAGATGATAGTCGAACAAAACTTGATGAGCTTGGATGTGACATTAAAATACCACGTAACAACAAAATAAAAAAATAAAACAAAATAATCGAAGAAACGTACCATCAAATTCCCCTTTATAATATTAATATTATAAAATATCTATAATATTTAGAACTAGAGCTCGGATGTTTTAGACAGCATATTTTTTTCGCGCAGCCAGAATTACACCGGAGTAAGATACAAATTTAATTCATGAAGTCTATATTACAAATATGCAAATTACAAATATTTTGAAATTTTTCATCATATAAATGCATATATTGATAATTTATAGATTTAATGGCTTATTTATAATATTTTAAATATAATATAAACATAACACTTTATACGGTTAAAAACTCATGTATTTATATCACTATATGTATACATGAATGTCGGAATCGCCTGTCGACGACCATTATCTTATCGTCTATCGTTGATAGATTAATATTATAGGTATAAGTAAGTATAACAGTACAGTAATAATCCCTCGTTATCCGCAAAGGTTACGTTCCAGCAAACCTGTGCGTATAGCGCATCCGAATATATATTTATATTTATAGTAATTTATTTCTATCATGCATTTTTTTATAATTTATTTTGAATTAATAATAACCCCTTTTTTTGCGTATATTTTTTTATATATTTTTGTTGAAAAATAGGTATATTCGATATATTTGAAGGCATATATTTACATATTTTTAAATTTTTAAATGCATATTTTAATGAAATTTGGGTTATTAACATCCAAGCTTTATTTAAAACAATAATATTCATAACATTTTTTGATCATACTTGTACATTAACTCATCTGACTGTCCGTTTCGGAAATCACAAAGAAATTTAAACTAACGTTAAAAAATGAAAACCATTTCCAATTCAAAATATTAGGCATGCCTCAAGATAAAATGCATATTTGTATATATTGGATTATAAAATAAATATGATAAATATAAAACAAAAAAGCAAAAAAGAAATCATATTAAATAATATTAATTATTTTGTTAAACTAAAAGTTTATGATTTTTTTATTTTTCTTCAAAAGTAGTATTTTTAATTTAAATTCATTCAATTTATTTCTATAATTTAAACAATAGGTTATTAAACATATTTTTTTATCATTAAAAATTTTAACTATGGTGGAATGTGTTAATGACATGGAATTATAAACATTTCTACATAATATGAATTCTATAATATCAGTATAAAGTAGTATACACTCACTGTACTCTTACCCTTTGGGATGTTAAAATATTTATTTATTTCAATAAACATTATTATTATTATTATTATTATTATTATTATAGTAAAAAAAAAAATAGATCTTCTCTTTGGAGTTCATAGCAATAATCAAGTCATTTTTTCTCATTATTTTTTTGTATAAAATACAAGTTTCGTTTAATTTGGATTAATTAATAAATCTATTAAATCTAATTCATAAATGATGATTTATCGTTGATTCTGTTCATAATATGTAATATAATCAGAATTCGGACATAATATGAGTATATCATATAATCATAGTTTACATATTTATATTAAATGTAGCAAAACATTATGATACATTAATAAAGAATCCTTTTTAAAAATAAATTAAACTTTTTTCAAATAGATGTATAACTTTGTTTAGCTAGAGCTAATTAAACGATTTAAAAACAATATTTACATATAAGTTACTTGATAGATTTTTAATTTAAATTAAAAATTTACTAAAAAAAAAAAAAAAATTATCCTAATATTAGCAGTCTCATAAAATACTTAGTATTTAAATGTTACCTTTTATAATTTGATAATAAAAGAAAAGTAATATAATATCTAACATTATTATGTCAATCGCTTCAACAGTCTTATTTTATTAGAACAAACTTTTATAGATATTACGAGTAGAACGTTCAGCTCAATAAAATCGAATAGACACTACATGATACTAAACATGCTAAACATACAATATACTAGATATTAAACTGTATTTCTTAAAAGTTTTTATTTCATTACTTTGTAATTGCATATTTTTATATAATATTTGTAATAACCAAAAATTAAATAAAAGAAAAAGTGGTGAAGCGTGGTGAGCGATGTAAACGATATGATGTGGATTATTTACGTATATCTTTGTTTAAGGAAAGCCATTTAGGAATACAATCTATACCAGCTATTGAAAAATTATGGTATTGATTTATTACATCTAATTAAAACGAAAACATTTGAAAATGTATTTCCTTGATTGAATATGTGTATTTGTAACATTATTATTATGAAATTAAGAATTAAAATTTGATATCCAATTTTTTGAAAGTTTTGAATACAACTGATATGATAAAAATTATAGACGCCTTATAAAATTAATAGAATTAGTTCGATGTGTAACAGCCTGCTGTATTTTTGAGTACAAACAATGTGTATTCATTTTTTTCTTCTAAAGTTTGTAAATACGAGTAGCTATAAAAATCGCCAAAGTGTATTATTAAATAAAAATAAAAATAAAAAAACAGTCAATTAGTGATAGTAAAAAATGTACTCGCATTTTACGTTGTTCTATCTCTCGGCTAAAATGTTTATTAGAAAACTAAAAATTTTCACCAAAATTATTTAGCGAAAGACATCTTCAACAGTTACTAAACATATTGTTAAAATTAAATGTTCACTGCGAATGCATTAATTAATAATTAACTCTACGAATGCAATGTTATAGTCTTAATTCGCGATTATATGTAATGTTTTATTAGAACGTATAGTATAGAATAAGTTATACGTTGTTATACATCCAGTGCGAGGTCCACGGCCGAGTGACCACTGTAAGCCATATCATAATTATTGTCTTTATCACATGTATATGCACTAGACCCAAGGGAAAAATAGCAATATAGTCTGTACGTGTTGTGTGGAATAACAACATTCGTCATTTGTTCATCATCATCTCCAGTCACAACTCTAAAATAAGAGATCTACTCGTATGTACTTAAAATATTGTTTGTTTTGACAAACTTAATTCATTATAATGAATAATCAAATGTAACATTATGATGCCTTTATTTTTATTTTTATTTATATAACGTCCCAAAGGGATTAATAGTGAAATACGACAATAAATTCATACTGAACTTTATATGTAATGATTAATCGTATTCATAAGCTTTTTTTTTTTTTTTACCTATAGTTTTCTCCCGAGACAATTAATTTATTACATGATTAACATTCAATGATATGATTTTCAAAGCCTGATTGTAATGAATAATATTTCTTACAACTTGCGTAGACAAATGTCTACCAATGTATATTTATTTACAAGAGTGTTTACGCTCAGATCCAATAAAGAAGGTAAATTCAATTTATGATTACTTATTTTTCCTTTAATTAGGATAATATTAAAAAAATCCTCCTATTAAAAAATATAACCAACTGAAAACTTTGAATTTTACAATATTTTAGGTTTTCCTGAGTATAATATGTACTTTAATTTTTACTTGTACTCAGCATAAGTATTCAAACCTCTTGTCATCTAAGTTAAAAAAAACACAATTATATTAGCATTTCGATTTGTTAATTTTTTAGTGTCAATATATTGTTCTAAGATGAATATTTCTAATTTACATAACAACACTGTCATTCGTGATACAATGTCATTTTTAAGTCGGTGAAAGTTAATAGGTGATATAAAGGTAAAAGAGCACTATTTTAGATAAAGTAATTTAATAACAATTAATACAATTTAAATATTTTAGATTTGTAAGCAATATTTTTTTTTCATATAAGTGTACAAATTAGTTAATATTATTACAAAAATAATAATAATAATAATAATAATAATAATAAATTAATAGTTTAAAATTAATTATGTAATTGTAATATTAATAACATTTAATTTAATTTTAAAGTTTATTCGAACAATAATTTAATGACAAGACGGTAGTCATTATATGACTTAAATAAATAAATAATAATATTTTCATTTAATGAAAGTTTATTGCTTTTGGCCCGAGTAAGCCATGTCGTGAGCTTCAAGTGACATGCTTCGTGCATAATGATGAGACACTGTCTCGGACTCGTGACCACTGTCTCCACTGCTTTGTTGTGACTGAAGGAGTTTCTTTAGTGCTATAATACCGGACAGGACCAGAGCAATTTTTGCGACTATTAGTGCTTTCATGGCGATCAAACCAATCATTTTCATCGCCATCGGTCCCATAACTGCAGCAGCCATCATACCAGCCATCATCATTGCTTGTTTCATGCCCTTGTCTTTCTTCTTACCACGACCTGCGAGATAGACAAATAATTTATAACGAGTACGGCTAAAGGTACATGGATTACACAAGTGAAATAATTATAACTGATATAATAGTACGTGCATTTGTATTGCATACGATTAATAAGTATGTTGTTTTAAAAATATAAAAGTTGAAATGACTATCTGTGATAAATGTTCACACGATATTAAATGGTGGGTTTTGGTAACAATAAAAACAATGTATACAAAATATGCAGTAGTAATAAAATTATTATTTGCTGTAATTTTTATGACAAAAGCAAAATAAAATAAAAAAATATTGTTTTTGAAGAAAAGAGTTCATTTCTTTGCACAAGAATTTATCATTTTTTGTATTTCCTACGTGGTGCAAATCGGTTTTCGTGTTAAGAAAGTAATAAAAAATTGCTGCTTTATTAATTTTTTATTTATCACGGATGCGATGTAATTAATGAAAACCGGTTACGGCTGTCAAATATTACTATAATTTATCACGAGTAATTCTCCAGGTACTAGAAAGTTTCAAGACTAGTTTCAGGGACTTACTCCGAAACTATATCCACTTGATGATCATTACATATACTAAGGGGACCCAATCCTATCATATATGATATTAATTACAAACAGTATATACATTTCTACTGGGATTTCTAAACATAGTCGTCTAAAGTGTGGATCGCTTTTCATTATTGATTTTTTTTTTTTTTTTTTTTTTTAATAAAATTGTAAAATAACCAGGGTATATTGTAGACGGCAAAGAAATTATTACTGGTATCGTAATCAATTTTATAACTATCCGGTGAGTGGTCAAAACAATTACATGGAGCATCAGGCATGATCAGTATTGTCGCGGTCGGTGGGTCCAGTTCACGCTCTCTGATACACATAACACGTATGTGAATTGAAACTTTGTAGAGCGATTCTTACGAAAAAATAATATCTAATCAGCTATAGGTATGAACAACGACTAATTAATGGATAACTAGTTTAATGCTAAATAAAATAAAAATAAAAATACGGTAAAGACCCTTGTTTAAATAAAGAGCTTCTAGGAATCCTACAGAAAGGATATTATATTACCATAAGTTAACTGGTCCAATAATATATTTTGTCTGTAGTATTAAAAAATACTTAAAACATTAGTCATATTTTTCTGGTAAAATATTGACGAAAAACCGATTTAAATATTGGAAACTATTATACTTCAATTTTTTTGTGACAAATCAAAAACATATCTTCGTATACACATTGTAATATTTACCAATAATTTTTAGTGACATAATAGAATTACCAATAAAACAATAATTATAATACTACGATTTTAGTTTACAGAAAAACAAAGAAATAACATTCGTTTTTTTATTCGTTTTACCGCAATACGTACGTGCCATAAATAAGTGTTCAAAAACGTACGTTAGTGTAAACAATGAGCTATATAACGTTAAATATATTACGCACTCAGATTTATACTTTTGGGACTCGAGGCAAACAATAATTGAAGGCCCATGCTTTGTATTAAAATTAGTTTATAGTATATTCAACGTGTCTTTAAGTATCTTCATTCAAATACTGATAACTCCTGTCATTAAGTTTCGAAGAAATATTTTAACAGTAGTTATTATTATTAATTATTATTAAAATCCAGTTTAGGATACTGAAAAATGTTGTAAGTTACATTAAAACGATCTAAAATGTTCTAAATATAAAATGTATAGTATATACCTATTTATAATTTGCAAATGTTTTATTACACTCCTTTTGCTACGGACATGTTTTTAGCAATTGATCGACGTCTTCAGAAATATTAAGAAGAACAATTTTTATTCGGAAATATCCTTGAAGTACAATTTTAGTAGTATCAGCTCGGCATGATCATTTATTGATAAAGATTCTTTTCGGAATATATACGTTGGCCATATTTTTATTTAATTACGGAACTTTAGCTGTATAACAACATTCTGCTTCAGTTTTTCTAACTAAATTTAAAAAATGCGCTGCACAAGGGACGCGAAAAATTAAACTATTTTGATCAATTATTTTATTTTAGAGGCCATTTATATTTTACATTTTTAAACGGTGACACATTGCTAATAATGGTAAAATTGTGTAGATACCAGTAATATTTCAAATATAAAATACATAAAAATATATACAACACAAAATTGTATGCTCCAGTAATTAATGGTTATTATGATTATTATTTATGAAATCTTAATGTAATGAAAAATTATTGCATACTACATAAATATTTTCGTAAGATATTTAAAAATTACCATGATTCTTTTTATTTAAATTTTTTTTTTTTTAAAAAATGTATTATTTGTTACAAATTTTGGAAGCCCTTCTTAAATCCGGCTCTGACGTACTAATATTTTAACGATTTCGATATAATGTTCCTAGGTGAATGACGAATACCAATACATTCGATTTAGTATTTATATTAAAATTATCTATCTAGTTTTCTCGGCCCAATCAGGTATTATATTGCATCGCGTTCTAATATTAAAAAAGAGCCTATATATTTGGTCGAATTGAAGGTCGAAGAAAAACTATAACTTTAAATTGCTATATCGTACAGAAGATGAACATTACCTTCTTCGCCAGCAGGTTCTTCTAGTACGATGCTCCTGGAGGACATGAGCCTGTCAATCCGGGAGGCCAGCATGTCGTCCAACATGGCATTCTTGTGGTCCGAATCCTTGGCCGCATCTAGAGCCGCACGGTCGGCCTTCTCTGCTTGCGAGTCGAACATCAGAGACTTGCCGGCGCGGGCCGATAACACCAGACCGTCGGCGACCGTCACGGTGGGCTTGCTAAGGGCTCGGTCCAGAGCTGTCAACGCTTTGGACTTGAGGCACACAGCGGCTGGTTCGGCCGATTCGTCGCCGGCCAAGCAGTCTTCCAACACCGACCACAGGACCGTACCCAGTCCTCCAGCCGTAGCGGCACCACCTCCATCTTCTGAGTGCTGCTGCAGCTGTAAGGGTATAGAAGACGCGAGACCGGAAATGGCGACGAGAACGAAGGCGCGTTGAAAATAAACTACTGACGAATACATGGCTGGTGCTGTTGAACGTGTGCTCGATCGGGTAAGTTCCTAACACCGTTGGTTGCTAACTTGACCGAATGTACGTGTGATAGTGATGTTTCCAGTCCGGCGTCCGACGATTTATATACGCGGACGTGGATGCGTGCGACCAGAAAACCGTGAAATTAATTGACCGTTTTCACTCGAGACTACGGTATTTCTTTGTCCCTGTGCCCCATACCTGTGCGCGCAAAAACCATGACCTCTTAGACGTGTTATATTGAATTGTATATATTACCACTGGCTAAGCCCGATGGTTGGGTTACGTTCTAGACGAAATGCATTTAAACATGTATTCCTATAGAAACCTCAAAACGTACAATATCTATCGGAGAAAACACAGTTTTTTTTTTTTTTTTTGGATACGTTCAATTATAATCGGTAGCATGAAAATCTTACGAGCTTCCAAATGAAATGTTCTATTTCCATTTATTAAACATTTCAGACGACGTATAAACATTTTATACTATTCATTATCAGAAGTTATAACATTTATATGTGTACGACGATTGATGTTAATAGAATATGTATAATAATATTTTATTATACTTGTTTCTAGCTGAATTAATAGTATGGGATATATTTTATCTGTTTTAGATTTGGACAGTAAAAATGTTAATTAATGTAAATAAAATTCTAGGTCGAAAAAAGGCACAATCACAATGTATTCTAATGACTTTTATCTTAAGTTGATATGTCTATACGTCATTTAAATAATATACCTAAATCGCTATTTAAAATCAATATACTAAACTAAATAAAAATTTCGTTGGAAGATGACTAAAAATTAAAAAAATTTAGATATTTAGCCCAGAGGTCAAAACTTTTTAGACACATAAAAATACGATTTTCAAAAATAATTTCTTAATGTGTCTACACACATAGTTATAAGTGAATTCCATCGAAATTTCATATGAATCGATATTGTTTTTTTGGCTATAGGCTGATCAGTGAACTAATGAATGATATTTTAATTATATAAAATCGATAAGAGAGTACTCTGCATAAATATTATTTGAAGGTCATAAAACAAAAATAATAATTTTAATAATAGATATAAAAAAATAAAATAAAAATAAAAATAGTCTAGTCTTTTCCCCTTGAAAAATCCTGTTTACTTCAGGCATGCCATAGATTTTCTACCGTAAAATAATATAGTATTATTGTTTTTCAGTTCGAATGATTGTATACATATATTACAACCATTTGTTTAATTACAAGAATAATTCTACACTAAAATTAAAATGATTTATTTCAATTGTTCTATTTCATTTAATTACAATTATTTTATGCTTTTTATGTTTATAGCCATTTTAATAATATCTTGAACAGTTTTAAAAAAAAATTTTTTCTCTTTTCCCTTACTGATTCATCAGTAATTTTATCAATTTTAAAATACATTTAAACAAACAGATATGTGACATTTTTATGTGATAATTGTTTTTTATTTTTATATACTTACTACTTGAGCATAAAAAATAAATATAAAAAATACGTAAGCAGTGATACATGGTATACTCAAATGAACTAATTTGTAATCATAAATAAAACGGCTCATTTATTGAAGTTTGCTTTTAGTATAAATTAGTTTAAGAACCAAAAAGGATGCATCCCAATACCAAAGTGTGTTCCGATTTTAAACAAAGGTAAAAACAAACTGGTATAAATAATTTAGCAATTTCTTATTATTTCAAGCATATTATGTTATTTATTTACTAAATATTTTAACAAGAAGAAAAGAAACATGGATGATTTAGTATAAATAATATTTTATTAAAAGAAAACAAAAATTTATATATTGCTCACTATATTTATTTGCTTTCAATTGAAATAACATTTGTGATGTAAGTAAATTTATATTACTTTATAACACTTATAATATTATACACAACTATTGATAATTGAAAAAAAAGAAAAATATTGGGTTTTGAATTAATTAATTAATAAACTAATGCCATTAGTAAGTAACTGGTACAAATGTGTATTTTACAAATACATTCAATACAGGCAATTATAAGGCATTGGATTAAAATCTATAACTATCGAAGAATCAAATTAATATATTTTGGTTAATATCTACTTTATATGGTATTAATGAGCAGAGTATTTCAATGGAAAACTGTCGATTCCGCCAGTATTGACTTCACCAGTAAAGGTCATCTAAAAAAAACCTATCTACTCCGTTCCAATTTTAGTATATCTACTGTTGAAGCAAGTATTCAATTACAATACAATTACAGAAGATTCTCATCGTCTCAAACATCAAAAGAAACAAAAAAAATGTTCAATAAACAATACATTTATATAAATGTTGGTAAAATTGGAAAATAATATTAGCTAGGGTAAATATCCAAGTTGTTTTTAAAATAGTAAGTCTAACAAAAGTTAACCCTACAAATGTAATTTACTCATAGTTTATGACATGGAATTTTCAAACCACAAAATGCAAATCATGTGTTTTACCGAGAAAATTTTTCTGTGTATCATAAAATTAAAATTAGAAAACATTTAATATTTATTTATTTATTTATTCATTGTGATCTATAGGGTCTAATTTCCTATACATATAAAATATACTACTTGAATTTTTGATTTAGATTATTATACCAATTTTCGATGTCAGAAAATAAAATAATCCTTATGACGTAGTAGAATCTAAAATACGAGTATATCAAATCTAAATAAGGTAAGTCGTAATTTAGAACACTTATGTCAACTCATTATTATTATTCAGCTCACTAATATACTCGTATACTTGCAACATTACACTCTAGATCAGTGATCGCCAACTGATAGTCCGCGATAAAATGTTGAACTTCATTTGAAATTCTATAAATCTATGTTTTTCCGATCGACGATCATAGAAATATGATAATCGATACCAATATTATATAATAATGTAATAATTATTAACGCAATGGAAAAAACCATTAAGAAAAAAAAATCATTTACTATTATTTTATAAATGTATTTTTATTATTAATAGAAGAATTATCAGCCGAAAGCATTGATAAAAAAAAAGCTGTAAATTAAAAATCTCTGAATAAAAACCTAAGACCTTGTAATAATAAATACTATAAACACTAACTCTATAGAGGTCCATATATTTAGAGCTATAGATATACTGGTCCGTGAGACTTAATAGGGTGGCAACCACTGCACTGGATCGATATGAATAGTCTTATAGCCTTTTCGAATCTTTAATTATTTATTTAATTTAAGAAACTATAATATTAATTTTTCTCAATAACTTATTATTAAACTACTCAACTATTAAAACTTACCTTTGTTAGTGCAAGATTATTCTAATTAATTACACTTTGATTGCTTCAAAACATTATCTATATATTTTTAAACTGTTCAAACTTAAATTAAAAAACCTATGTTAAATATAATTTGTAATTTATAATCGCCAACTACGTGGATATTTTAATGGAAACACAAAAAAAAGCGTCAAACAAGAACATATTGAAGAAATTAATTGTAAGCATACAAGTATATTATTTAAATAATGCATGAAAATAAATATTAATACAATGGTTAACTACATATATGATACTTATAGATATTAAATAACAATTTTTGTAAATGATTTGAACGGGAAATAAATATAACTTTAGATATATTATGAAACCATAAATGAGTTAATTCATGTTAAAAATTCTATATAAATAAATGATAACCATTGGAAGAACATCAAATGTAAAATTTTGATCAGTTGTGTACAAAAATAATAATAATTTATATTAATCAAAATACATGCAGTTATTTTATAAGTGATAAAAAAAATAATAAAAAAATAGACATCATAAATAATTACTCATAGATTGAACAATCCGTTGTTGACTCGTAAACAAATTGTTCGACAATGACGAAAATGACTTATAATTACAATTACAAATTATAATAAATTAAATACAGCTACGATTTTGGAGGTAGTAGCATAAACGTTTATTGCTTTTGACTTGAGTACGCCATGTCGTGAGCATCAAGTTTCATACTGCGGCCCCAGTGTTCATGAGACTCGGATTCTTTACCACCGCCTTTTTGTGGTTGGAAAAGTTTCTTGAGCGCTATGATACCCGACAAAAGCAGAGCGATTTTGCTGAGCAGCAAAGCTTTAACGCTCAACAACATGATCAATTTTATCATCATCGGACCCATGACCGCAGCCGCTGCCATACCAGCCATCATCATAGCTTGTTGCATACCTTTATCTTTCTTCTTACGGCCTAAAACAAAAATAATTATGGTTATTAGTAAAAACTTTTGTAACATATAGATGAAATAATGCCTAAGCATTTTGTTTACTCTATTCTATTACACAATACAACCATTGTTCACTAGTATTGTTCGTCAGTTTCACTAACATCTTGTAATTTATAAATCGAATGGAATAAAATTTATTCAATTTTGAACTTAGGATTCTATTTAACCTATTACCAAACTAATTATAATTATAAAGATTACAACAGAAAAAGTTCCGTATAGCTCGAAGATAAATGTTCGAAAAATAGTAGACTAAAACTTGCGTTCTCTTTGAACCTCAATTGTAACTCCACCAAAGGTCATAATTATGATTTAGACTCCAGTCTAAAAATAAATTAACAAGACACGCCCAATTTCCAACTAAATAATGAAATTATAATTAGGTACGCCATTTAAACGTGAGTTACGGTACGATAGATTTAAAAACCAAAGTATAATTTTTAGTATACGATGAGTGTGTAATTAATATCTAATTTAACTAGGTACATGATTAGCGAAAATATTACTTCTCTTCCTAGCTACTGAGCATTACTAATCATCGCTTAAATATCATCCACGCATTAGATGAATTTTGCCTCAAAATAATGTTATATATTATGATTTTTCACGTTAAATCATTATTCTTTGATAAAACTGTTAAATAATAAACATCCCTGTACTTCTACAAATAATCTGCATTTTTTCATTGATAAATCTACACTCCTATACTTTAATATATAATGTAGTTTATTGGTCTTACGTTACAATAGTTTGATCGCAAAAGTTACAATAGTAATAAATCACAAACATCAAAAATTATAACGTAAAACCTTACACTAATATTGCGGCAATCGAGTCTAATTATGTGTTATCACAGATCACTTTCAGATGAAACGGTCTTAAATAGTATTACA
Source organism: Sipha flava (assembly GCF_003268045.1). Classification (NCBI taxonomy): domain Eukaryota; kingdom Metazoa; phylum Arthropoda; class Insecta; order Hemiptera; family Aphididae; genus Sipha; species Sipha flava. Next base: position 783,777 of record NW_020272859.1, on the reverse strand, counting down.
CGTTAGGCGCGATTACACTGTTTTATATAATAAACTAAAGTCGTGATTTTTTATCGTTTCATACACGATATAAAATATATACGAGTATAAAAAACAAAATGTCCATTTGAAATTTTAATACAATTTTTAAACACTTTCTCATACATTAATATAATACACATGAACAGATATTAATGTATAAAATACTAAAGTACTTGTATATTTGTACAATAAAGTATACGTAAAGTTATTATTTTTTTTTTGTATACCATTTTGTCAATTAATTTTAAATAACACCCCCCTTTTAAAATCCTTTTAAAATACCTAGCTACGCGCCTGTTACACGTATGATACGGTTTTGGTTGGTCGCGCTCCTTAGGTCCGAATTCAACACGTGAACATGTATACATATAATATGATATGTAAATATAAAAGATAAGTGATGAAAATTCTACAGAAAACTATTTTATTATAAATGTGGAGATCACAAATAAGTTTAAAAAAATTAATTTTCCGCTCATCAAAGATTTCATTAAATCAAATATCGTACATTTTCCCTGTCGTAGTCATCCAAATTGAGAACTAAGCATTAGTACGTATAAATTGAAATATGATATCAAAAATACTGTCAACATCTAAATATATATATTATGTACAGTCGATTTTGAGTTCATTTCGAGTATCAATTTCTATCGAGATATCACGCATTTTTATAAAATAGATTTTGTGAATAATTTTTAAGAAGCAAACATCATGCCTTCTTTATTATATTAACATTTTTTCCTACTTATATAAAATCAAAAACTTAATAAAGTATTTGAAGAAAAATATATTCATTGTATAATGGAATACATTTTTAAATTGTTTCACAAATCAACAGAATCATTCTAATGCGTACACAAAAAAATATTTTAATAGAGATTTTAGGTTTTACATTTTTATAATTATATATTCTACTCGTATTTACCACTTTTATTAAATATAAAAATATTTAAAAATTTCCCTACATTTCGGCAGGGGTTTGAACCCCTAAATCCTCCCGTTGTGTACGCGCTTGGAATCATCAAACCTATAATTTATCATATACTTCGTATTATTATCACTTTTTTAGTTGTAATTTGTGATTCTTGAATCATACATTATCGTATACAAAAACATCAATAATTTACTAAATTAACGATTATGTTACATATTGGTTTTTGGTACCATTACTCATTAAGATAAAAGAAATGCAGATGAATGATATAGTCATTTTTAATCCTACGATTTTCTATTAAATCTTTATATTGCTTTATTTCGGTAAATTGTTCAAGAAATATTTTTTTTCGTTTAAAGAACTGAAAAGCACAAGAATACGAACTTTCTTTTTATATCTAGTGACGATTATAAAAAAAAAATTAATAAATAAATAAATAAATACTTTTCGCGCACATACAAGAACGGAGTGAAAAAATGTTTTTAAATCGTATTGAAAAGATCATTCGATAGCTACGAGAAAGAAAAAAAAATTTCAAACTCAGCATTAAAACACCGATCATTATTACCGGAACTGGCTCTCTGAATAAATCCCGTACCGCATGATAATAATGATCTTTCGGCGCGAAAAGAAACATCTAAGCTAATCACTCGACTGTTCACTCCGAGACCGTAGTATACGTGCCACGGTATAATTATATATTCTAACGTATATAGGTCCGTGTGAACAGTGTGCATAACCAACCTACGGCACGTCAACGAACCGAGTCCCGAGCAGTACACGTGAAATGTACATACGGATGTCAAGGGATCTGCAGAAGAACGGTTAACTCTAGTAAATCTCTCTAGCACCAAGACCTAGCCCTAGAAACGATCACGGCTGCGGTTCTCAAAACGAATTATCGCAGACCGATCATTTCGCACACGATTTTTCACAAAGTTTTAATAATATTAATGATCGTCAACGATAGTTACTGAGCGCAGTTGATGCTCACCTTCCTGATCGGTCGGTCCGTCCAGTACGATGCTTCTGGAGGACATGAGCCTTTCCATTCGGACGGCCAGCATGTCGTCCAACATAGCGCTCTTGCGGTCTGAATCCTTGACGGCGGCCAACGCTTCACGGTCGGCCTTCTCCGCCTGCGGGTCGATCGTCAGGGACTTTCCGGCACGGGCCGACAGCACCAGACCGTCGGCGACCGTCACGGTGGGCTTGCTGAGAGCTCGGTCCAGGGCGGTCAGCGCTTTAGACTTGAGGCACACCACGGCCGTCTCGTCGCCACCGTCACCGAAACAATCGTCCAGCACCGTCCACAGAACCGTGCCGAGCCCTCCAACCGCGATGTCTTCCCGCTGCTGCTGCACGGCGGACGCAGCACCACCGAAAACGGCGGCCAGGCCGAAGACGCGGACCAAAGACGTTGCTGAACACATGGTTGTTGATACTGCGAACTCGGATCTCCTGTTACCGTGGTAGTGCACACGGCTGCCGGTGAACGCGATGTTACGCAGGTATGTGGCGTTGGACCGTGAGTGTAGACTCGACCGTCATCGGCGTGAATGTGATGTTCTCGACCAGTCGCCGGTCGCTTATATACACGCGTGCCGCCGCTGCGTGACCGGAGCACTGCGGACGTTTGATGGGCGTCTTCCGGCGCCGCGACCGTCTTTAGCGACACATCTGTGCCCTTAGCACGCATACATGGACCACCTTTTGATCGACCGCGCGAAAATATAGACCGTAAAACGAATACGGAATAATGATTTTCGGAAAGCTATGCGGTCCGAGAATTATACGCCGTTCATGGTACAACTGAAAATATTTTACTTTTTCTTTTTTTTACATTTATTTAATTTGTTCATCGAAAAAAATCTACGGTCTAGTGTACAAATAAAAAATACTTGAAGTATTTTACACTACGGTCACTTACAAATTATTTACCGAGTTTTCAGTTTTTAAAGATAAAATTGTCTTTGTTATAAATTTAGAATTTATATCTATCTCATAGGAAGTCACAAAAATAATTTTATGTATAATAATAAACTGCAGTGTTGCTATTTCTTAAGCTCTTATCGAAAAAAAGGCCTTACGCAATGGCTGACCACTGATTTATACAACAATAATAATTATAATAATACTAAAATAAATTAATTAATTAAATTCTCAACATAGGTATTAGTTTATTTTTATTCGGTGATTATTAGTTTGTTATGATTTAATCTTTATAAACATAGCGTTGTTTCGGTTTTCGGTATTTCGTAACATAATAAAATTATAATGGATTTTAAATATTACTAAAATCCATCTCTAATATTCGAAACTTAACATCTTAAGCTATAAAATACAATAATATTATATATTTATGAAAATATATAATTCCGAATTTCAATTTTCACTATACATCCGCTATTCCTTTCTACTCATGCTTTTAATAATATCCATAATGAAACGTACACTATTCGAAGAGTATTTTATTTTTCTTGAAATCCTTTCAGTAGTATCCTGTCAAATTAAGAACAACTAATAACCACTTGGTTTAATAGCTTAAATTCCAAACGTAAAAACACGTATTATTTTGGTCGAGTGATTTTAATTTTTTTTTTTTTTTTTGTTACGCGTGAAACTTAATTCTAAATGAAAATTTAAAACTCTAAACAAAATCTTTTTTTCCAAAAAATAAACAAAACTTTTACATCTGTAAAATTGTAATCGTATTTTTCAAAAAAACGATACCATTAGTATTAATTCCCAGAATTGGTAAAAATAGTTTAAAATGTATTAACAACTTTTTCATAGTCTTAATAATAAATAAAAAGAAAATCTTAAGACAGATACTACATAAAATAACTAAGTCTTTGTAGATGATGTTGAAATTTTAAAGGAATTAGAAAAAAGTTTTAAGTACTGATGTAATTTCAAGTCCTGTTTCATAAAAGTTATTCTTACCTAAAATAATTTTCTACCTAGGAAAAATTTTCAAAATATTAAATAAAATCAATTTATTAGTTGTTCAAGTTTTTTCATTTATATCAACTTAGATCATAAAATTGTTTTAATTAGTGATTATTTTATTGCTGTTGTTAGAGCATTTTCTGAATCACTATCTTTCTAATTATGATTTCAAACGTACATTTTTAAAATTAAAAATGTAATTAATTACAATACAAAACAATTATAACTAATATAACTAAAATAATTCGGCATGCAGTATTAATTAGTTTCATTTTAAATTTATCATATTCTATAAATTAAAAAAATTTATGTAGAATGAATAAAATTAATTTTATAAATTATTAAATAGTCACACATTTTTTTAATAATATAGACCTAATTTCTCTGAAAGATAAAAACAAAATTTTAAACTTATACAAAATTATGTAATAATGAATCTATTCATAAATTTATATGTATAATTTTATAATAAAATATTATTTTTGATTAATTCATTTATAAATATTATTTAATGTTTAGACTTGAGAATGATCAAATATAGTAGAATTTTTACTTTTACGATTTTAAATGATATTTTAATTAATAGTTTTAAAAGTAAAAAAAGAAATAAAAATTTAATAAAAATCTATGATCACAATTAATAGAAAGAAAACAAAAAATATTAATTTGAAAACTTTTAAAACGTATAAAATTTAATTCAGTATTATATAAATATAATAAATATATAAGTTAAATTTAATAAAGTAATGTACTGAAAAACAAATCAACAGTAAAAATAGAAAATATTTATGAAAAATTGAATTTGAGATATCATCTTAGTATACTTATCTCTGAGAAAATTGTTTTGTTAAAATATGATAATTGAAGACCACGAGTTCATAAATAGTTCGATAGTCACTTAAAATGTCTACGAAGGTGTAAATTATTAAGGTAACAATGAAACAGTCTAGTGAAACTGTTAATAGAAAATATGAGAAGTAGAAAAATGAAATTATCTAATACAACCTACATTTATAATAATTATATATCATTATTAATGAATCACATAGTCCTAGACTTGGTGCTGAGATGCACATTTCAATTTGAAATCAACCAGACTTTGTAATGGTCGAGTAATAAAATAACATTATTTTTTAATTAAAATGCTTTCATCCTCGATTTTATCAACACTTTATTAGAAATGTTTAAAAAAAGATAAACTTCAATGTATAACTCGTCTCAGCGTGATCTATTTAAATTAAAAAAGTTTTATGTTTAAATTTTTATAAATCAATTTGATCACTTATTGATATGTTATTGATTGTTGATGTAGTTTTTATCGATTTTGAAAACAAAATGTGTTTAAAAAACTGAAGATTACTTTTCATTTCCCAATGCATTTCTTTAAATGGATTAGAGACGTACTATGTTTTAGCATAATTCTTATATAAAGTACCTATAAACCAAATTTAGTATATCCTTAAATTAAACATTGTTTAATGTTTTTCTATTTTCCTTACTCTATCAAAACAATTTTTATTTTAATTTAATATTTTTTTTGTTTTCTAGGTCTTCGTTTTTTACCAATGTATTATGTTGACCAACAATCTTTAATACCATTTGTAAATGTACAGAGTTTCAATACAAACATTGATTTTTTTTCAACTTCTTATGGTAAGATATAAATATTAATGTAATATAAGAACGTAAAATAAATAATTCATAAGACTGGATAGAAATTAAACAAAACATACATTAAGTGAAACTGACATAAAATGTACATCAGAAGAGTGGAAAGTCATAAAAATAAATATTAATTAAGATATGTTATATTTTTAAAATTAGTCAAACATTTTAACTATATAATAATAATAGTATACTATTATTACTATAGTAATAATATAATACATTTATTGACCAATAAGTAATTACAACCAGTGGCGTATTTAGGAATTTCAGGATAGAGGCAACACATATTTTCCCCCACTAAAAAGAAAATGTTGTTACCTACTAATTATTATTATTTATTAAAACTTCTATTGATTGCTAGATATAAAATATAAATACAAAATTAAAATATTTTTCTTCCTTGATTCAGAACCAGCAAAATCATTAATTATTTATTCAAAATCCAATGAAGTGGTTATTTCAGCTGCAGTTATTAATACTGGTAAAGCCGAGCAGCGGTTTTTAGCCATTGTAGACCGTCAGTAGCTTTTATTATTTTTAATGTGGAAAAAGAATGCTCTACAGTACAATTTGTAGATTGTGTACACAACAAAATACGTAAAGCTACTTCAACATAGGGATGAACACTAATAAAATTATGTTCTCTTATGAACCGTAACATCTGTATTGTTGTAAACTAAACTTTAATGTTTTTTATATAGCTTTGAAATTGTACACACTCATTTACATAACATGTTGCCAAATCATTTGGGTAAGTTGTGACGGTGTGTAAAGTATGAAATAAAAATTGCCCGCTCTCCTAAATCTTTAAAAATTTTCCGCTCGGGGCAACGGGAACCATAGCCCCTACCTAAATACGCCCCCGATTACAACAATAATGTACAATTACATAATACATTAGTAAAATCAATTTTGAATTATGGATCAATTAAATGGAGTTCATACATCAAATTGGTTATTTAAAGCATTTAACGAGTTAAAAATCAATTCTTAAAATGTAGCATTTAAACTTAATATTCCCATAGAAAACCATGACTACAATCTAACTAGATCAGTTTTGAATATTCACACCTTATTATTACGTCATGAATTATCGGATATAACTTTTATATACAAATCAATTAATGTTCACATATATTCTCCTTCTCTTTTAAACTTCGTTCTCATTAATATCCCATCTTATAGTAGCCGTTCTATTCCGCTTTTTTATATTCCATCTTTCAGCACAAACTATCTCACTAACTTCCTATTTTCTAAAGCCTTATCTCTATGCAACAAGTATCCTAACAATAAATTTTTCTTTTCGATTTTATTTAAGATTTTCAATTCTTATTATATCTAAATCATCAATGTTTAATTTAATTTATTTCATTGATAAATTATATGATAAATTAAGTTTATTTACATTGTGTTTTATTTTTATTTATATATACTCGTATATAATAATAAACGTATATTTTATACATATTTGTTATTACTATAATATTTACATACGATTGTTAATATTTGACATAGTGCACATTAACTTGTACCATTGGGCCTTGTCCGATTTTATTCACTTATATATGAATTGAATAAATATTATTTGTATTATTATTATTAATGCTATAATACGGAATACAATTAAATAGCTCATCTGATCACTGAATAAAATATCTTATGGGTGATGATAAAGTACTAATAAAAACTATATAAATATTTGTAAATAAATTATTTCCCAATTTTTTAAACTGAAGTACAATGACGAATCCTGTTTTACAAAAAGGAAAATTCCAAAATGATTTCGATTTATTACCATATAAATTCCTTTTTACTTCATAAAGACTTAGGTTTGTCTCAAAAGAGTGTGGTTAAAAATTTACTGGTGTTAGTTATAAGTTATAATTTAATGTAAATTATAAAACTTATATAAAAATCGTTTATTTGATGTAAATTAAATTATAATAAAATGAAATAAAATTTTAATGATAAAAAATATAAAAATATAAAAATGTATATATAAAATATATAAACGTCAAAATTGTTATAGATTATAATACAATTACTATACAATGTAATTGGACACGCCACGTATTTAACAATAAATAAATAAATAATTTAAACTTATATGTACCTATTTAAATCACTTAATACTGTATATATTGATCATTAGCCGTCAACAGAACACACGCTATTCATTAGATATAAATACCTAATACACGCAAGCAATGGGTGATTTCGATGCTCGCCAAGTTCACAGTTATGTGAGATTGAATTTATAAATTCTAATATTTATAAATACAAATCTATAGATTTAGAATGTCGATTTTTAAGGTATTTCATTTTTTCAATTTTTTTGTCAACTATATGATCCGTTAAGGAATTTATATATTTGTGAATCCTTTTTCAGTGGGAGCCGTTTGGAAATAAGCAAATAATGGATGGGAGCCGTTTAGGATGCACCGGTAATTATCACTTCATCGAGATAAGTATTTATTAGTATTATTAATTAATTATTATTCAATAAAATTAATTTAAAAAAATATACAATATCACAAACTCAAGTTCAAAACTTTGATCTTACAATCGGATCATACAAATAGTATTGCCTTGCCACTTGTAATATCACCTTATGAACAAGCGTTCACATAAAAATAACAATAGTTCGTGCTGTTCGAGGTGACATTAAAACCTTACATGGCACTGGGTATATGTCACGATTAACAGCATCATAATACTATCTACGCGTTTACGTATCACGCCTCATTTATTCCACGACATCGACGTCTCACGAAATGAACTTCCTGTTCACCAACCTCATTCAAATCCTTGTTGTCAAGTTCTCTTTCGTGAAATGCACGAACAGAAATATTTATACTTTCTTATAATATATGTACAATACATATAAGCTACCCATGTATACGTTGATAAAATACTTGAATCATTCTCGCACAACATGATTCGTACATCATATTTACTTGCGAACGACATGAACATGCAAATGGTGTAATGCAAAACTAAGTAAAAATCTAAAAATGCTGCAGTACGAAATGTATTTCACAAGGACTAGTACTTGGTTAATTAAATAGTTATTAATTTGATTTCAAGTGATTTTAACTCGTATAAAACTATACCAACATTCCAAAATATGTTAAAATTAATACTAATATTTATGTTCAATGTGAATAAAATTATGTTGTTTAATTAAACGTTTTTTCTTCGATACGCGAGTTAGATGTTAAAATGATAACCACGGCTTATTAGAACTGCACGGTCGCCGCCTACGCCGTCACGGCAAGCAGATTCTAAGACCTACATTATGAGTTGTTACCAGCTTATGATATATTACCTAGGCTCGTTGGATTAACGTTATTATACTATTTACGTTTTTTTTTTTTTTTAATCGCGTCGTGTGTACAACAAATGCAATTTACTAGATTTTAATTGGTATCGCCGTGTACATTTACCATACATGCATTCTCACTGATATTATACCTAGATTCGTTTGGAAGTACGGGTGTTCAGTGAAAGGTATAATGCATATTTATAATGAAAATAAGTGTTTGTATCACGAAAAATTATATGTGAACATTAATTTAGAGGAAATTTCTATTTCATAAAAATGCACGTGACTTAAATATTTATTTAAATCAAACAATACGTGTATATGTTTTCTTGCGACAAAACAAAGTACCAGAAATTTCTTCTTTCGGATATCATACGAATCATAGTCATATGTTTTTTGAAGTATATAATTGCCTCTCATAACAGGTAAAGAACAAAGGTAAGAGTACAACAACTTGATTTGTATGCGGTAAAGATAAGAGCGGATACAATTTTTATCGTCCACTACAATTGATTACCTGCTTACGAGAAAAATAATATGTGAGAAATAAATTATTTAAAGAACAAAAGTATTATGTTCAAAAAATAATTGTTAGTTAACTTTTCTGCACATCACAAGACTGAGTAAAACTAAGCATTAAGCGTTTATAAATCCATGTACAATATATCATAATATGTATGAACAATAATTTATTTTTAAAACAAAATTGTATTTCTACAATTAATATAATCATAAAAATAAAATAAATAAAATGATTATTTGTAATATAAGATAAAAAATACAAACAATCATTGTATATTAATTATGCTAGAGGTTTTGAAATGTCGTCAGTTCATATCGCACGACGAAACCAAGCTGAATTTTAGTTAAAAAAATAAATAATAAATACAATCCAATCATGTTTATTGCCTCTGACCCGAGTACGCCATGTCGTGGGCGTCGAGTTGCAAGCTACGGCCGTAATGATGGGACTCAGATTCATGACCGCTTTGTTGCGGTTGAAGTAGTTTCTTGAGCGCAATAATACCGGACAGGACTAGAGCGATTTTGCTCAACAAAAGGGCTTTGCCGGCCATCAACATGATGATTTTCAACGCCATCGGACCCATCACCGCAGCGGCCATCATACCGGCCATCATCATGGCTTGTTGCATGGCTTTGTCCTTCTTCTTGCGACCTGCAAGTCGAACGAACGACGCGTTATTAACATCATATTATTTACACTTACACAAATGGTCAATACAAAAAAGTTTTTGCACGCGCACTGAGAATTGTTTGTCCCTTATTTCCAACGGGAAGTGTTTTTTTTTTTTCTTGTGTACGAAAGGTGCTGTATTCGGGTACATATTACGGATGATTGGTGTGTATGGAGATCAGTAAACGAGACATTATTATGCAACGCCGTAAATTATCACCAGGTCTCTCGGCTCTTGGTAATCCAAACGTTTGAAAAAAAAATTGAAGAATAATAATATCGAAACACTATTATTTCGCACGATCGTCGTGTGTTAGGGGCAGCGCGAACGGAGGAGACTTGAAGCCGCAACGATTAAATGACACAACTAGTACAAACAAACACACACACACACACACACACACACACACATACACTTGTCAAACCGTGTGCTGAAATGCGCAAAAAAGTGTTTACACGTTGCACCAAACCATGGTGGCCATCGTCTGCGTGTGGGCGCAGTTGACAATGGTAATCGCAGACGTTGCGGCGGCGCCTGCCAGCGGTCGCGGTCCATCGATGCGTCACGCACCCGTTATTCTGCGCACGACACGGGTATAACCGCACGATAGCGTGGATTCCGACGAGAATTTTTTTTTCCATAAATATATAATATGTGTTGTATGATTTAATGTCATCAACTAAACTGCGACGAAAACGCAGAAACAGGTGATTCGATTAATGGTTCGGTAAAAGGATATGGCCGAGTTCGCAAGTGCCACATGGCATACGTCTGCCAATGAAATCCTACGACCGTGTAAACAACAATATTTCTCGCGGACCTAGTCTCGAATAGATTTGATCAACTCGACGAATAAGCTTATAGATCGTACCAAGCACTGTAAAAAAAAATTACTGGAAACTACGGATACCGATACGACCGAAACATTGCGAATCATTATTAAAGTATGTTAACGAGAAACGCACAACACACAATGTACAAATATCATCGATGGTGGATCCGTAGACATAATCGTGTTTCGATCAATTGTCATTTAACGATTAGATTATCTTTTAACTTATTTTCAAACGAAATTTGGAGATGTATGAATTCAATAAGTACGTTTATGTAGTAGGTGCGGTGAAATAATATTTTGTTAATAACTTTTAATTTATTGCGGTAAAAATTATTTTAAAGAAAGTTTCTCTCTTGTTTTGTATTACGGTATGTTAATTTCTGAAAACCTATAGAGCTTATTCAAAGCCACAAAAAATAGCCCATTTAGTAAATATTTTAAAACGGTACTCACCTTCTTGGCCAACGGCGCCGTCCAACACGATGGTCCTGGAAGACATGAGTGTTTCCATTCGGGTAGCCAGCATGTCGTCCAACATGGCGCTCTTACGATTCGAATCCTTGACGGCGTCCAGAGCTGCGCGATCGGCCTTCTCCGCATGCGGATCGATCGTCAGGGACTTGCCAGCCCGGGCGGCCAGTACCAGCCCGTCGGCGATAACCAAGGTCGGTTTGCTAAGGGCCCGGTCCAGGGCGGTCATCGCTCTGTACTTGAGGCACACCGCGGTCGGTTCGTCCAAGTCGTCGCCGCCCAAACAGTCTTCCAGCACCGACCACAGAACCGTGGCAAACCCTCCGCCGACAGCGGTATCAACGCTGCCTCCACCGCCATCCTCTCGCTGCTGCACGGGCACGGAAGATGCGAGACCGACTAGAGCGAAGGCGAACGTGCAAACCAGCGACTTCATTGCGACTGTGTGTGGTGACATGGCACGTGCGAGCTGGTTGGACTTCGGGTTGCCTGGGGTTCGGTATTTGCGTATGAGTGATGCGTGTGTTGTTTACTTTACCGACTGCGACGTGGATCTGGTGACTGCGATCGGATCGCCTTAAGTATATAAGCGCGTACCGTGTCCGGGCACGTGCGCAACCGGAACGACGTGAAAACAACAGTCCCTGCGCGACGACGGCGGCGGGAAATGTGGTCGGCGACAACTGGTGACGCTATGATGGGGTGGGGTCGGGGTGGGGGGGACGCACGACGTGTGACCAACTGACACAGTAATAAACGCGAGTGAAACCGTTTTTCGCCGACCGCGGCGATAAGCTCAACCCCCTTAACCGGCGCGCAACCGTCCCGATCGTAATTATTTGCATTTCGAATTATCAGACCGTGCGGTGGCCGCGCACGTACATTATACCTTGGCGCATTAAGTATCACCGCGGTATCCACACGCATGATGATTTTTACATCGGGCGCACCTTACCGGAAACTCGTACGGAAATCTCGCCTGTATCGCGTTAGGCATCATAACGCGCGTCATGATCAACCGCGCGGTGTCTTTCGCCAATACGTCCGAGCCGCTGAGAACGCGTAATTTGCGACTTTCCGCCGCGTCCGGTTTCATTGTTCCCGGTCGCCGTACACGGCAACGCTATTGTTATTATAATTACTAACGTGAGTTACTGTTGTTGTTGTCGTTGCTGTTATCGCGGTTCTGTATCGCACACCATTCGATTACAATACGCTCGTTGGGCCGTAAGCAATTCGCACCGTAATAACAGACGTGCAATTCGCATCATCTCAACTAGCTGCGTATACGAATATTCGTAATTCGCAATAAAATGTATATGGGGAGGGGGGGGGAACAGAATAATACGAACACCTGACGTATACGCAATTTATTTATTTACGTTAACTTGTTGATTTATTAATAAGGTGTTGGGCCACCGTCTGCTTTTAAAACAGCTTCAATCCCTCATGGAGTAGATTCGTAAAGGACCTGAGTGGTTTCCAACGGGATTTTGTCCCATTCTTCTACCAAAATATCCGCCAATTGCTTCAGTGACGTTCAGAGATACAGTACAAACAATATGCAACCATATTGCACGGTATTCATATTATTTTGTCCATCCCCTATGTATTGATTGTTGTTTCGATAGTAACGTGCAAAATATTGTGATACGAGAAGTTTATAGCACAAAACAGGTACTCCGTTTATAATCGGTTATTCGTTTATTTCGCTAACCTATTCACATCGTTTTAAATAATACGTCGGTATTGATTTCAAAAGCCATAGGATATTGTACACGATATTGTGATTATAGTACCTGGTATGATAAACGAATCTTTGGCATAAATTTATTTTCGTGTTACTAATAAATAATAAACCACTGCAGCGTAATATTTTATTGTATTCAAGTCTATTGCAAACCATAACCACGTTAACGAGGGAATAGAGAATTACAAACTCCCGCTCGTCAGGGCATTGGGCGAAATCTGCCATCTTTTCCGAGATTTTGTAAACTATAAACATCGTCATTCGAATAAACGACGAAAATGACAAACACATGGAAGTAAAAATACATCATCAAATATCTTGCTTGTACGGAATATAATACATACATTCATGTCAGTCAAAGTATAAATATCAAATAATAATAATAATAAATACTAACAAGTATTAATGTAATGTTGTATAAATAGTAATTCATAATCACAGTTTGTTCTGATAATGTCGTGGGTAGTGGCGTATGATTGTTAAATAGTCTTCGTCCAGTATTGGGATATATCAATAGCCAGTTTAAGATCTTCTTCGGTGCATGTGTACGTGGAGTCTGGGCATGCAAGTAGGTGGGATATATTTTGCTCTTGGCCACATGAGCAGGTCGTATAGAATATAAAGGAATACAATGAAAACAACAGGTATTTCGGTTCTCATTCAGTGACTGTGACCAATGTCAAGATTATTCGGCTAATGTCGTTTTCACCAAACTACGTAGGTAATACATTAAATTTCTCTCATATTATAGTAATTCGTATGCACGTCGATTTTCGAATAACTCATCGGGTCTGTATAAAAATTAACAACCATGTAAACTACACTTGTTCTAATACGATGTTAAACGAATATTGCGAAAATCAATGTTCGAATAATTATTTATTTTAATATATTTGGATGTATTAAAATATTAACTGTACATACCCATACCGAAAAACCTTTTACATTATAAATATAAAAAAGTGTCAACAAAGGAAGACTTGTCGCATATAAATAGATATCACTCAAATGATCTGTAAAAAATACAGTTTGAAGTGCTAAATATTTTGGTTTAAAATGTACATGAAATTATATTTTAAAATAATCTAAATCAAATAAAACATATTATTATTATTATTATTATTATACACGATTTATATTAGTCTAAACTGACCAGGTGAGTTATCGTATTAGATAATCGTGGATATTTAATATTTATGATTATGTGTTGTGGAATAATATTGTTTATATATTTAGTATCTTCATAATATTTTTTTGTACTGAACACTGGAACTCGATGGACCGGTACTTTTCTTACCTACCTATTGTGGATGGTAAAAAAAATTAAATTACAAATTATATATTATTTAAAACATAAGAGTATAATAATTAAAATCCTAGTATCCAATTATGTCATTATTAAATTATGAACATGTGGATATTTAACATGGTTAAGTTTTATTTCTATATATTTTTTTCCAAATTTATTATTTTTATTGGTGAGTCAATAAGTACTAATTGTCTTAGTGTCAATATAGACTAATGATGATTCGTTCAACAAAAAATAAAAAATTGCATTATCTTGCGTAATAACATTCCAATGTATTGTTATTATCACACATTTTTGTCTTTTATTTTTATAACATAAATTAATGAACAGTCGATAAGAACAATATTATTGTAACCGTAGGATCAACGACAACCGTTAGTCGGCCAACCTCAGCCGACTCATAGAGTATACTTATTTATAATCCACCCCTCACATTATAATAGGCTGGATCCGCGCCTGGTTGCTGATATATTTATTATATTAAAATACACCAATAACATTATAAAATATAACGATTTAAATGTAGAGTAAATTAACATAAGTACTTGAATAAACTATAAAATATAAATCATCCTGATCAAATTATAATAATGTAACAACTAAGCTACGTCAAAAGTAAGAATTAGTACCAAAATAAAATATGTTATTATTTCTAATCGTTTCTTTTCTAGAACAAACCTTTTCTAAAAATAATAAGTTTTACAATAAAATAAAAATGATACTTCTAATAATTTACATGAATTAGAGTCGAAAAAAAGGATTTTGGTGCCTTGCTCAAACTTTTGGGAAAATTAATGATATCCATATTAACTTTCACTTTTAATAATATAGTCACTTTTAATAGATAATAATCAACATGATTTTAGAAGAGTAAAAATTAATTTATTGTGTTTTTTTAATACTCTTATACATACTATGGAGTCTGATGGTCAAGTCAATATTATTTATATGGACTTCAGCATGACTTTCGACTCTGGAAATCACTCTGTCCTTATTACCAAATTACGCCTGTTTGGTATACATGATCCTTTATTATCTTGGTGTAGTCCTTACTTAAATCTCAATAAGTAAAAATTAATAGATTTTTATCTGATACATTTCCAGGCTCTTTAGTTGTTCCCTAGAGGAGCCACCTATCTCCGTTGTTGTTGGTTACCTTTATAATGGATTTGAGTAAATGGTTTAAATGTTGTAAATATTTACTGTTTGCCGATGAACTAAAAATGTTTACTATCTAATGTTTCTTCATTCAATGACTATAATTTGAAATTATCTAAACAGTTAGTGATTGGTGCCGTTCGAATGGTCATTAATTAAATATAGCTAAATGTTTTAAAATGTAATTTTTCCGTACTAGTTTTATAGTAAACTTTGGCTATCATATTAATGGTTACAAACTTGTTGAAGTCGATACATGACTTGATCTGGAGGTAGAATACCTCCAGACTAACTTATTATTCTCTTCTAATATTGAATATTTATGCTCAAAAGCACTCAGAAGTATTGGTTTTCATATTCGTAATACGAAAGAATTCAATAATGAAATTTGCTTTATAACTATATATTCCTCACTAATAAGATTTATTTTTGAATTATTTTCAGGTATATGGAGCCCTAAATAAATTGGGCTTGTTGAATCCCTTGAGCGTGTCCAAAGAAAGTTTTTGTGTCTAATTGGGTGTATGAAGAAATGGTCACGTAAATCAATAAATATCTATGCCTCTATTGTCAATCCAAGACAGTATTATTTTAGAATACTAGGCGTAATTATATAAATATTTATTTTATGTTAAAATTAATAAATTTAATTAATTAATAAAATATCTTGTCCGGATTTATTGCATTCATTAAATTTTAATGTTTCCCAATATAATTTACGGCACCCTCCTACATTTTCAATACCATTTCATATTACTTCATATGGATACAACAATCCCCTACATCGTATTGCTCGAGAATGTAATGAACTGAGAAATGTGGATCTATTTTATACACCTAATTTGTAGTCAATAAGCTAAGTTTCCTTAGTATGTTGTAATTATTTTTTCCATAGGCAATACTATTGATTTGTATTAAATTGAATTGTTATTTATCATCGTTATTTAAAATTGTACTTATTATATTATTTTCACATAATGTTGTATTGTTAACTTTATTATATTACTAAACTGTATTTGAGCCTTACTTGCGTTTACATCAATCATATAAAAATAAAAAATTGGCTAGTATTATATTAAATACTATAAAATGATTGCCTTAATTACACTGTCATTATAATATAATTATATCATATAGATCTAGATAAAAAATATATGATTATAGCCAACGAAACACATTGTTTTAAGTCCATATAACGAGAGAAAGTTTAGATGTTTATACAAAATTAAACGAGGAAAGTAGTTTATAACATTAAAATAATAATACATGTTTATTTTCAGTAGAGTTAATGCTAATAAATTAATATGAAATCGTCTGTTATTGAACAGCGCAATACAGTATTATAGTATATAATCATAGTATTATCCATAATAATATTATAGTGATTTATAAAAGACGAATTTTTTAAGTTTTTCAATTCTATAAATGTCAAATAAACGGAGTTGGTTTTTGTATTTATAATGCATATTATTTTATTAATACACTTATTATATTCTTCAATGTTAAAGGTAGTAGTTTCGTAAATCAAACTGTCGAAGAGCTTTAAATAATTAAAATCAAATTTTATTATCCGTTTTATTTAATTTTTTCTTCTCTGAATATCAATACTTCTGAAAAATGTAAATTTCAAAATTAGATTAACATATTCTCTACATTGATTCCATATTTGATTTTTTTATTTCAATGGTGATCTTTACTACGTATATTTGTTGTGTTCGTCTCGGAAGAAACGCACGCATTACTATAATACACAGTGAATAAAATACGCGTAAAACATTATTACAATATTTCATAGACTAACAATATTAATAATAATAATAGGTAATAATGAAAATTAACCACAAAATTTACTGTCGGAATATTATTAACATGTAAATGATTAATAACTTATCTAATAATATCAGTAGAGATAAAATATAAAACATAAAAAAAATCATTAAAAATTCTTGCCTGAAGTATTTTTCATTGCGTAACGAAGGCGAACATTTTATGAATGGCTTTAATTCAAACAGTCATCGTCGGGTATAAAAAACGCACTCTACAAATACTTTTATTAGGGAAAAACTATGGAAGAGTCATTGGTTCGGGGCTCTTCGATCGTCGTCCGCATTCGGCAGCTTTCGGCACCAGCGAGGGTTACAACCGAGAGGGTGGCTGCCGGCAAGGCAAGGGCTGTGTTTTTTTTTTTTTGACGCGCGTCAATCGTCGTTTTTCCGTGTGCCGTAACAGATGGCGAAGACAACGGGAAAACCAGCGGCAACGGCGGCCGATAGCGAGAAACCACGTGAAACGGTCGGTCAAATAATTGTGGCTTCGGCGGACGAGCCGTTGGTCAATGCTACGGACAGAAGGCAAACGGTGGTAGGCTGTCACCGGCAGACAGACAAACGGCAACGTTCCGCGCTGTCCGCAGTCGTCCTGTCTATCGCCATGGTCGTCTGCGCAGCGGCCATTGACTGGGAACAAACGACCGATGTTTGCCGTTACTGGATATCCATGGCCGTGGAACTTGTGTCTGTTGCAGACCAAAAGGTACCGTTCACTCACGAGACAAAATGTTTTCAAGTCGAAGAGTCGACATTCGCGGGTTACGATTTGTATTTTTTTTCCTCCCACGTTTCGGACCTTTTTAAGTCGGTTAACGTGGACGATAAATGTTTTCGTAATCGTTTTAAAATCTTGTAACGAATTCAAAGGCACCGCGCTGTAGATCACATTTTTGTGAAATGAACATTTAACATTTTCTAGTGCTAAAAGGGCGTCACTCGAGACATTATAACAGTATAACTGTTTGGACCGTTTTTGTATTCTTTCCTTCTGTGGGTTATACAAGGAAAATTAAAAGTGTTTGGATAAATAATTATGCTGTAGGTACTGCAGAAAATTGGTGGGTATAATAAACTGAAAGGCAAAGATAACTAACCAGGGGTTAAATTTAAAACAACAATAATAATACATGGTTACAAAGAAGTTCGGAGGTGAAAACCGTATGAAGTACGTCTATGGCTATATGATCTGTAGTACATTTTACGTGTACAGCGATTAAAATACTTATACGTATATTTTATAACTAGCGTATATGTATATTTTTTAAATTCCATCATGAATTATTCAAAAACTTAGGTAGTATTCGTGTACCAACCGTTTAAAAAAATTAACGTATACTACATCGTTTTTTTTTTTATTGTAGAAATCATGTTTTGCAGTAAAAAACAAAAGAAAAAAAAAGATTAATGTGTTGTATGCACGAATCATGTAAGTATGAGGACCGTCGAACCGTGCACGAAAACCATGTTGTTAGTAATATGAGCGAACAGTATGTTCTCTTTTTTTTCTCTCGTCCAATCCTTCTGGATTAAATCGGCAAGCAACGAGGAGGAACTGCTTCCGCTACCCGTAAAACAGATTTCTACCCAGATGCCTACATTTATTTTATTTTCAAAGTATTTCCACCGGTGTACTAGTAACAAGATAATTAACACCTAATAGCGAAGTGGTCGGATAATAATTAATTATATATTCGGTACCTTGAAATTATAATAATAATTTAAATCCGAAAATTATTGAATACGAGCTACTTTGAATATTTTAGCACATTATCACGTTTTCCATACGTGAAGCATACCTCCAACTACGATTAGTGACTTCTTATCATCACTTATTATACACCAAAAATAATATAAACGTGTTCAAACATCGTATTTAAAAATAATATAATAAAATCGCACCAAAAAAACATATTTAAATTAAAAGATATACTTATAGTATAAATGTATTCAAAGGTGGCCGCTATAACTAGGAAATAAGAGACGAGTAGATACATATAAGTTAAAATAATTTTACTTGAAACATATTATTTAATATTGATAATATTAATAATGATAATATTGTATTATTTATAATTCGTATTATTTCTGCAGTATTATTTGTATAATGCCTATAATGTTAAAAAATAATAAAACAAAAATAACTCTATTAGTTTTGAGTTTTTCAGAAGGTGGGTATAATATCTTTAGTGTACCTGAAAAATACATCTGAGACGTTATTAAATGTATTGTAATTAGTTACAATATGACTTAGCTTTATTGTTATCCGTAATCACTGTGAATATGATTAATATAAACACAATTTTCACAAATCGATAAAGGCATAATATAAATTATTTTTCGTTGCTAATTAAAATAATAAAAATCACTGACAAAAAAATTAATACCATAAAATATTACTCTATTATATACATGAATTGATTTAAATTTATTTACCTTTTGTAAGCATTTCTTAAGTTGAAGATAGTGAGTTAACATTTTTAACAATTTTATTCAATACGGGTATAAGAATTTTACTTTTAAGCTGTTATAATTAAAGTCATTCAATCAATGTCGGAAATATAAGGAAATACAAGCCTCATTTAGGCTAAAAAAATTATTTTTATGCCTCATGTACACTTTACTATGAGAAAGCCTTGATCAAAAATCTTTATCACCTCTTTTGTCAGAGATATGTAGGGTTCGGATTTTAAAGCATAATAAATAACAAAAAAGGCACAAAATTGTTTAAAAAAAAGTAAAAATGAAGCATATTTATTTAAAAAAAAAAGCATAACAAAAAATTAACATATATAACCTGACCAATTTAGTATTTTTCCCACTGTATAATCTAAATATGTGAAGTCGTGTCGTTCGGGATAATAAAAATATTTTGTTTTACATATACTTATACCGTACGTTATTATGGGATTATTTTTCATTTATTATATTATAGCCTTTCTAAAGTTACCTAGATCATAGTTTTTTATGAAGTATTATTTTCTAGCATACCAAAACAAATCCCATACAAAAAAAAATATAAAACAATTTTAGTTCTACTCTAGTCGGATAGAAGTCATTGTTTTGAAAATATTTTATTAAATTATATTAATAATAAAACGTTACATATTTACGAATATTTATCAGAACCCTCGGAACAATATTCTAAGTATAAAATAGTTTACCATCTATATAAAAAAATAGATTTCTTTTTTTTTTTTTTAATTTCGAATAATTATTTAAAACAAAAATTATTATCATCTATATCTGTATATTTTAGACTTGATAAATAAAACCAAATATAATGAGAACAATTTTCAATTAACACTGTACTTATTGAAATTTAATATCTTAGTATTTAAAACTAAGGTATTGATTTTTAATTTTTATACAATATAATGTAATTTGTCTTTAAATCTAATTCGAAATATTCGTTTTTTTCTTTTAAAATATACAAAAAATAAGTGTCCAAATATAGTCAAAATATAAATGTTGCAGTTCGCATAAATATTGTTGATACGAAAATAAAATATTATTACTTATTTCAAAAATATAATTCAACCGTATGAAGTATGCTTAAAGAAATAATGATTAAATGTGCTCCAAAAAAGAATAAACCATGAAATATTCAACAATATACTCCAAATTTCTAGCTTTATAATAAAGATAAAATATTAAAAAGCGTACCTAACAGAGCAATAAATCTCAACACCGCCAAAAACATGCATTAATATTAATTCTCGGACACAATATAATTATAAATAATTAAGATTAAAATTATACTTCTAAAAATCATATTCAATTCGTATATATATTTTAAAATAAAATACTTTTTAACATTAACTGGTAAAGTGTGTGACCTACTAGAAAATAAAAATAATAAATTATATACACAAAAACAAATAATATGTGA
This sequence comes from Sipha flava, assembly GCF_003268045.1. Classification (NCBI taxonomy): domain Eukaryota; kingdom Metazoa; phylum Arthropoda; class Insecta; order Hemiptera; family Aphididae; genus Sipha; species Sipha flava. Next base: position 762,440 of record NW_020272859.1, on the reverse strand, counting down.
TGCACTTATAATTCGGGTTATAATATTCAAAAATGATAAAATTAATTTATTATATCATAGTAATCAAAATAAATAATTTATTTTTAAGGCTCACTGAGTATTTTCATCATTTACGATAGTGTATTTAGCTTAAAATAATATTTAATGAGTTTTTAAATGTTTTTAAAACAAAAAAATCTACAACTGCGATCCTCTCTTAATAATTTAAGTTTGGGAAAAAGTCTGTTGTTGACGTAAATTGGAAAGAGAAAGCTACCCAAATTGTTTGTAAGAAAATGTTTTGTCATAATTGAATAAAGACGTAAGTATATTTTTATCGAAATTTATTTCAAAACAAAAGCTATAAAATACGGGTACTGTTAAAGAAATAATTATTAATGTAAATATATCTTAAGGGGATTTTTTTTTTTTTTTTTAATTGAAATTAAATCTGCTGCGTGAAAAATTTAAGACACCCATAACAGAACTAACAAATTAAAACTCTAAGCATTTTAAGACTATGTAAAATATCTCAAAGTTAGCTTCGAATGTAAATATCAAGCAAATAAACCAAAATGTAATAATTTTATCGAAAAAATATATAAATTGTTACTAGACAAAATCGTACAAAATTAATGCATTTTTTTTCAACTTATAAAAATCTGTTGTATGAAGTATCATACAATACTTTTATTATAGGTAAATGTTTTACTTGAAAAGTTGATCTCAGAAAAAGAAAAATATATTGTTGTGAATTCAATACATTGCTTGTAGTATATTTCAATGCTGTTGCTTATTCACAGTAATTAATAAGTTTAAAATTATAAGAAGAATCTTATCAAAAATATGGTGTAATATTTCAATACTTAATGTCAGGGGCGGGCCTACCTTTTTTTTATGAACTATTTTAGGTTATTTCGATAAATAAATTTTATTTTTCATTTATATCATGTTCATTACATTTGTTTTCTTAACGTAACACATTCTTTTTAAAACCTATTTTTTTGTTTAAATTAACTATACGGTGGACAAATTAATGGATACATCTAATGAAAATCGTAATCCAACCATTTTGAATTACAAATTTATATTAACATTTTTTAATTTCTATTTGTATTTTTGCTTTTTTACTTTCAATGTAGTTTAAAATTCGTATCGGTGCTTTTGAAACATAAAATGTATAATATACAAATAATCTTTATTTTGTATACACAACGTACGTTCAAAAAGTCGCGGCTTAGTATTATTATATTAATAGTAATAATTTAACCACAAACCCAACTTCTAATAATCACAATTAAATAAATCAAACTGTGTATAATTTGTGTAGCATTAATCTAGACAATTATTTCCCACTATGTATTTATAACCTAAATTTTACCAAAATAGTGCACCGTTACACAATTGCTGCTAATAGATTATATTTATTTAATTAATCAAAATATATTAGCAAGTTAACTAATAGATTCCATTGCAGTTTAGCGTAGTAGTTAGTATGGCAATTTATATTGACCTAACCTCATTATTATTTATAGAATTAATGTACTACGAGTATATACAATTATTTGTTGATTAATCTATTTCAATTATAATTGCTCGATGATTTTATCTATATAATGGAAATAACTTACCTGAACAATATAATATGAACTCTTAAATATATATTAATATTTATGTTAAATTATTGATAGATATTACGTTATTTTTATTATTTTTTTTTTTAAATAGTTATAACTAGTGATTGAAGATATTGATTACATTGTAAATCTAATTGTATGCACAACTCATCACATTCACAAATTATTGATAAATAACCTTAAAAATTGGTTATATTTATGTTTATTAAATATGATTTATATGTACCATAAAGTTACCATAAGCTATTAATCGTATTGTTTACTCAGTCAGGCAGTGCATGTGATAAAAACCACTTCGTCGATGCTACAAATATACACAACGGTAAATAATGTGCAAAGAATCCCATTAAAACCATTGAAACGGAAAGAAAAATCATTAATTTCATTGAAAGGCATCATATTTTATTCCATCCTAATGTAGAAACCATAAGGTGTCACATTTTTTTTTTCTTTAAAACTCAAAATTCATCATGTATTTAAATAAACCAGATCGGTACATCAATTAATGTGAGTTTCACTATGGTGCTATATATTAGCGAGGTAACTTTATAGAGAGAACTTAGGTTTTTTCCACATGTTGCTCTGCTTTAATATCAAATTGTTTTTAAAGGAAGATCATCGTTTGAATTCGTGAAGTGAAGTTAATAAGTTGATAGTAGTAGTATACCAGCAAAAATTAGCCCTCTCCACGATCTACGAAGTAATCATGGCTAAACCAATACGCAATATCCATCCAAGATTTTTTTTTATATACATCTTATACATATTAAGTGTATTAAAATGTTTAATTTAATATTATTATAATATAATACAATATGTATTTTTCTCCTTTTTTTTTTTTTTTGAGCATTTTAAATCACTTTCTCCGCCCTTTCCGTAGTTAACTTCTGGAACCTCGACCATCACAATAGTTGAAACACTTCATAAATCAATAATATATTTTGATTTGTTATAAAATATAGTATGATAATCTTATAATCAACACATGCAGTGTCTTAAGCCACGGGCCCGAAGGTTAGGGTCAGAGGCCTCGGTTTTAAAGGGCTCTAAATTTATAAAAATTACATTATATTTACAAAACAGTTTTATATTACAAGTTACCAAGTTAATAGCTAATAATAATGATTGGTGTGTTTAAAAAATACATGTATCATAATTTACTCGTATTTATTTAAAGATACCTGATATATATTGGGCCCTTAAGTTTGTGAATTTAAGTTGTGAATTTATGATTCTATTATCTTATATTATCACTATCTGGACATCATTTATATTTTCTAATACGAATAAACGATTTTATTTTGACTATGAAATTGTTAAAACTTATAATTATAACTAGGCTTAGGGACTTCTAGTATTTGCATACTTTTCTTAATTATTGTTAAATATAGCAGAGTGCGAAATAAATTTGTTTCTCAGTGTCATGATATCAAATCTAAAATTTGAATGTGCATATTTTTGCATACTTGATAGATTTTGCAGGAGAATGCATATTTTAAAATTTTTATGCTTATTTTGTATATTTTGATAAATTTTTTAAATTTAAAATTAAAAACTATAGATACATATAACTATATATATATATATTTCAACCAATCAAAAAAATAAATGTACTAAGAAGACTTCATACTTCCAGTAATATGCTACATGCAAACTACCTCTCATATCTGGTTATAATTTTTGTGTAAGTATAAATAATACTATAGACCCGTATCGACCGTTCTAATCTATCTAATCTATCGATCTAACCCGCTGGATATCGACCGGATATTGATATAGAATTATAGATTATTTGTTTAGTGTTCAGTTCAGTTGATTATTATCCGTCATTGTTCTTGAGTCTCGCAACCACACAACGTCGAATCATATATAAAACGTCGTACGAATATATTTTGTAACATTGTGTAAGGTCGAAAGTATAACAGTCTATGAGTAGCCGACTACAAAGTTTTGTTTCGGAGTTTAAAGATACATTTACATCCGGTGGACCAGGGGCGTATTTAGACTTACTTCTAAGGGGGGGGGCTCAAATTTTTTCTTTAATTCAGGCTCAAAATGTACAAATAAAATGTTTGGTAATATTTAAATCAGGTGAATCCTTAATAATTGTAGTTTTTTTTTTTTTAATTTAATACGGAATTCACTTAGAATCGACTTTTGTGTAGTTTTTTTTAACACCTGTCTGTGTTTTGAAAGTTACGCTTGTGTTTTATTTGATTTTTCACTAAGTATGGAGTCGCCCAATTCAATATTCACAGCTACGTGTAATTTGATTTCATTATAAAATGATTCACATTAAAAAATTTTGAAATGTATATCTCACATAAAATCGATTCATTAAATATGGATTCAGGGGGGGGGGCAATCGCCCCCCCTCTAAAATACGCCCCTGCGATGGACTTGTTTTATTTTGTGTACTTTATGGTCATTTTATTTTTATAATGTAAATAAATGCATATTATTATGCATATTTTAATGATTTTAGAAGCATATTTGCATGCATATTTATGTATTTTATAGAGCTATAAGTCCCCAAGCCAAATTATAACTATTAAATACAATTATTACTCGGTATCTTTTAATTATTAACGTCTATGATCCAATTTATTTTTACTTTAGTGCGCAATAATATTACCAGAATTCTTAGAAGATGTACTACGGCCACCAATAAATTGCTCCTATTGCATGGGAATGGATTCTATTGAGAAAGTAATTAACTTGTCACCAAAAACATTTGAAAAGCAGTAAGTTAGAATTTAAGACATTCATAACACGGTTGATTTATGAAATATATTTTTTAATACGATATTCATATAACCAATTCCAAAAATAATAAATTATATTTCTATATTTTTGATTATTTATAAGTTATAATATAATGGTATAATAATATTAATATATTACCTTCGAAATAATTTAATTATTCTATACTTTTGAAAATAGTAAATTTAATTATTAAAATATTATGTAATAATATAATAATATATCAGCTGTTATAAATAAGACTTGAATTAGTATACAATTGCATATTTGTTCAATAAAATTAGACATTTGCTTAATAATCATTAAGAATTTTTCAAAACTTTAAACAGAAAAATGTCTAGTCCACAATAATTAAGAGTTGAAAATTAATATGATGAGAATAATAATAATGATTAATTATTATAAAATACTATTATTTATTTATAATATACAAAGTTATATAAATTGTTTGTGGTTAGTTTAACTATAAATCATTTTATGCAGGATTAGGCATATTTTTGTAAAAGTTCCTTTAAATACACTATAGGTATATCATCTAATTGTAATCGTTTTCAATAATTTGACAGAATAAATAAATTAAACTATAACACCATACTCTAATGAGTTTTTACTTTTTCCTTATTTTATACAATTTAACGTGAATCCGAAACGAATCCTGATGCTTTCTAATCAAACATGAATTATATGTTAAATAAAATATCGGTTAATTAAAAATATTCTGATTTTTAAGTGATTTAAATTAGATGTTAAAGTAGTGTTTATTGTGTATTAATATTTTTGATTGTATTTGTTGAATATTTGTAGCTATGCTTACACTGGACGACCGGTAGTGGCCGTCGACGCATCAAATAACAAAAAATCTGGAGATTTTGGATTTAGACTTTTCAAAAACCTATCTGATTCCAAACTGTTGAAAGCATGTCAGTTTTTTCCATACAAAACAGAATTCAACACGCTCGAAGAAGCTCTAGACATGGATGAACAGAGGGCTGTAATGGCACCTGGCTATGCACCATGGTACATAGGATGGTGAGTCACAGATAATAAATATGTCTGATTAAAAGAAATATTGTAAAATATTTCTATAAAGGACATTATGATTAAAAATATACGCTTAAGTCTAAGATTTTTAAGATGAAGATTTTAAAAATAAAGTGATTATATATATTGTAATGATATACGTTTATAACTAATAGAAAAAGAAATATTACGGTTTAACCTTTAAAACGTATACATTTGTAGGTACCTACTAAAGATGTGTTGATTCGTAACTATTTAATAACTATAAAACTATAATCATCATTTTTTCATTAGAAGACTAGATTAAATACGTCATTGAGACATTTTTCCGTTATACCAAATTATTGCAATATTTTTTACATTATAAACAAAGTATAGAATTAAAATAAAAACACTAAAACATGAAAATAAAGATAATTAAATTAAAACATATAAATTATAATTTTTAAAACAAAATATGATACAACAATTGTAAAAAAATATGATTCACTATTAATTACTTCTACAAGCTCTTCATCCATATCTTTTGTAAGGTTGTCTACTAAAACATACATAACTAATTCTAATTTACTATGTAATTAAAAAGTAATTAAAAATATTATTAATGTTGTTTGAATGTTTATTATAAATATTGTCTGGTAAATTTTTTTGAATTATTATTAAAAGTTAAAATACTCCAATAGATATAATATTTTTGGGCGGTACTCTTTTCACCCAAGAATATTATATAGTTCTCTTCGACCATATTTTTATAATACACACTTTGGGAAATACTATATCTACATCATAAATTTACAATATCTTAATCTTATATTTATAATATTAGGAAACTATAAGTATATAATTTCTAAAATGGTCCGCCATCTAAATATATCTATCCCAGTGTGGTTCGTTTATTATTTTATAAAGATAAGATAATAATTGTATACTAGCCGTAATAATATTTGATAATTGGACAACTGCTTCAGTGCACTTTCGTTTTACTTTTCAGTCGAAGTTTTCGAGTGCGTTTTTCGACAGTAATTTTGTTTTAAATATTGTTGAAGATTTTTCTATTTTTGTAAATTTAAGTAAAATCCTGGAATTCAAAATCATAAAAAGTAAAAGAGGATATCGTATGGCGGTGTATAATAATTTTAAATATAACTTTGGATCGACAAGTAAAAAATACGGCTCTACTCGTTGGAGATGTGTTACGAGAACTAGTAGTGTACTAATATACTCAGACAAGAATGATTTTTTTCTTTCAACAACTGGAGACCATAATCACATATCTTACGATCTAACAAATATTCATCGTCAAATTGATTTATATTTTTGATAAAAACTTACATACATTATATAAAAATTATATTAATGTACAAAAACACATTACATTTTTGGAGAGTAATAGAAACAGCCTCCTCGTGATACTCTTTGGGTAATGCTAAATGGCTTTATAAAACTAATTTACACAAATAAATAATTTAAATATGACAAACGTATTATAATGTTAAACAAAAATAATTTAAAGTCAGTGTTACCCAAAGTGTGTATTAAAAAAATGTGGTTGAAAAGTGCTATATAATATTATTGGGCAAAAAGGGGAAGTAGATTTAAAATATTTGGGCTAAAAGAGACGTGAGCGAAAGGCGAAAGGCGAAAGGTCATTTTTGGGCGAACAATGTTGCCCAATATTTTAAGACATTTTCTTTTAAATACTACAGATATTGAGCATTTTACCCGTTACTAATTCGGATAAACGGGTATATTCAAAATCAAATATTGTGAAAAGTAAATTTAGAAGTATCATGGCCCAGACCATTTGGTATAATTTATTTTACTTTTCACAGAAAAAGAAATGGCCTCTATATTGAAGTTAGTTATTAATGTGTTTAATAATTTAAGTAATATACAAATGTTATTATGAATGAATAATTATTGGGTTAGAATATTAAGTAAGAAATTTAAGTAATATTTATTTGTATATTATAATTTATTAAAATACGTATATGTCTTGTTAAGAGAGGACATAAGTTAAGAAGAAAAAGGCCCAAAAATACTGTAGGCACCCCCCAAATTGAAATTTGCACACGTCTATACTTGCACCTAATTAATCGTTTTGATCGTGTTTCAGGAGTAACTGCGAAACCAAATCGATCAATCACCTGAAAAAACATATAACCCTACCAAATTTTTTACCGACCCTATCGGACAGCAAGCAAACCCTTTGGATTTTTATGGGAACGCCTGGACACGGAGCTCCCATGCACGTAAGTAATGATTTGTATAAACTAGACTTTTACCGATTCATAAATTCAACCTTACATTTACACACATTAATTAATTTAATGTGATTTGTTTACGTTATCGAAAGTGACGACAGAAAGAAAAAAATTTTCAAGTAGGCGAGGGATTGAAGCAAATGTTTTGAATTTCGGGAATTCCTTTTCTTGTTTGTATTCAATAACTCAATAAATGCGACGGTTAGTCGTCATGCAGAAAAAAAATTAAACGGAACGCTGTGAAATGTTTCGTAAGCTTCATACACGTGACCTATTCAACGAGGATTGTGTAGAATAATCAATCGTTTCCTGTTAGTAGAAATAATATAAGAAAATCGTATAAATATTTATTGATTACACACATAAAACTAACAATCACAAAGTAATGTGCAACGGACACGATGAGTCACCAGTTTGTAACCCTTCCCTCTGCCCAGAAATGCCGTCGGTTGCGGTTACGGTTTACAAACCTACAATTATCTCGGATCTATCATAATATCTAACGGCAACTGTGCCTACCAAGCGCGTAATTGAAAAATTTCTTTTAGGAGTGCCAACAATTTTGGGCCCTAGTATAATTTGTTTCCAAGAAGAAACTGGATGATTTTATATAAGTCACTATTTTACACTAGTTCTCGTTTAATATTATATCTAACTATTATGAATAAACCTTATATTTAACTTTTAGATAACGTTTTCTACGAATATAAAATTAATTATAATAATACATCTATGTGTATGTTATATGATATTCAAAATCATAATAAATTGTGTTATTAAACAGTTATTACATTTATCGTGCATAAGCTACGAGCGTAGCATGTTTTTGATAATCAGTGAAAAAAATTTGTGTATACATTTGGGGAGAGGGGCAACCCTGGAACATAGTGAATCCAAAGGGGATTTACTCGGGCCACTTCTGGCTACGTGCCACTGGCTCTTGCACATTTCACCGTGGATTATTACCGAAAACTGTATCCACAACTTCAGTGTTACTATTTTAAGACATGTCGCACATTGTCTTAGATTAAAGTTCGAACTAAACACCGATGAGATCACTTCGAAGTTGACTGATTTTTTCTTCTTCGTGAACTGTTTAGTAGAATATTGATTGTTGAAATTTTGTTTAAATATATATATAAAAAAAAAAAAAAAATCACAACCAATTGTTAAAATGTCGTCGTTCCGTTTGTTCGAATCGCACGCGCAACCGCAGGTGGACAAGGTGGGACACCCGTCGTGGCAAACGCAAATCAGTGGATACAAAAAGTGGACTTTGCGCACGCCGGTCGAATGTTTGTTCACGTGCAGACGGCAGTTTGAGGTGCTCATGGAACCGGGCTCAACGAGTGAGTACTGCACGGCTAGAGACGACGGGCTTACACGAGTCAGTTGCAATTGACATTATGACCGTTTCATCAAAACCGAACAAGTTATGAACGCGTAAACACCGGTTTCGGCATGATTTAAATTATAGTTTCTAACCGTTTAGAAACTATTTCTACTTTGCTCAATCTATAATTATCAGTAAGGCTCGGGACTTATAGCACTTAAAATCATTAAATTAAGCGCTTATAAAAGCACTTAAAAACATTATTATAAGCACTCAAACAAGCATTTAAAAAAACTTAAATTAAAACAAAAGTATTCAATTAAAATAATGACCCAAAATAGAAAAAAATTAACAACAATTTCTATTTTTTCTTTTTTACATGAACATAGTAGTAGATTAACTTTTTAACTGTGCTGAATACATACATAATAATAAATAATACGTAATAATTATATTAGTTATCAGTCGAATACGTAATGTAAAAGGGAAAATGCTTAAGTCCATGAACTTGCGTTGTTTTTTTTTTTTATACTGATTATTTACAGTCATCGTACAATTTTTTTTTAAATAGTTATAATTTACAACCATTAAAAAAAATATAAATTATATATATTTATAACTTACAAATAATACGTTCTATCATTTGTTAACACATCTGCTGCATTAACTCAATTTGTGATATTTTGTGACTTAAATCATTTTTCAAATAGGTGGTTTAATTAAAGATTACAAAAATATTAAAACAAAAAAATATTGTCTATAATATAATTTTTAATTAAAAAATTAAAAAATAAATAAATCTTTACACATTTTAAAAAAAGTCTAACTTTGACTTTCGAGATATTTTGCCTTATTTTTTATAGATTTTCCGAGAAATTTTCTGAAAAATAAAATGTAAACGATATTTAATAATAGTTGAAAAATCTGAGTTAGATCAGCGGCATACGTGATCGTTTATAATGAAGCAGAGATATGCAGAAAAGTAAAAATCGTCAAAAAAAGCAAAAAAAAGTACTTTCACATTTCATAATTGAATGTGTCATAACATGACACACACACTTCCATATCATTCTGCCATATTTTATGTCAAATCTTAAAAATAAGCAAATGCAATAAGTCCCGAGCCCTGATGATCAGTATCGCGTCATGAATGGCGAGCAAAACGTGTGTGAACCTCATGCCGGTATCGATAGTTCATTAATTTTATACATTTTCATATTTTTTTCATTTCGAGAACACATTGTAACTAAATTAGAGTAATTCACGATTGCAGTACTTATAAATTATAAAACTACTGCCCTACCCTAAATTTTTTATTAAAATGATTTTTAAGTAGCATGATGACTTTATTGAACCACTTTCGATATTAATTTTAATTAACATACCTAATGTTAGCACCAAATGTATCGCTTCTTAAAATCTATTTCCTAATCCACCATCTTTGTTTCTTCTTATTTTTAAATTTAGTTTGATATACTTTGATATTTTGATATCATTTTTTTTTTCATTTGATATTTGACAACATATTAACATAATACTAGATCGTATTAAAGATTTTTGTGAATTCGTCATCGAAAATAATTACAATTGGCAAAAAGAGACGTGAGCACTTACAGAAAGGAAATACACTAATAAGTTAGTAGGTACTATTTATTAGGAATTCGCAGTCAACTGATTTCATTTATAATGAACCGTGTGAACAATTTGTTCAATGAAAAGCATCGTCAGTTACAAATGAAACAGTCATAATGAACATTTTAACTGATACGTGTGAACCAGCCTTAAGGAAAAATGACGCAAGTTGAAAAAATAAATAAACGAATTAAAAATATGAAATATGCGGTCATATTACTAGATACGCGTGATAGTCTTATACGTTTTTCACGTGTAAAAATTCTATAACTATGAAAAAGTATCTAAATATTAGTACTCTATGGTAATAAAAAAAAAAGGTCAATTTTGTAATTAGAAGGAAAAATAATTGACGCTTAAAGTCTGCAAGGTGCATTTATGATCAGATATAATCTGTCGTCGCGATCATTTTAGTCGAATGTGGAAGTAATAAGTTAGGACACGACATGTCGCGATGATAAAATTTTCTTCGACCCGTTATTTAAAACAGAAATGTGGTCTCTTTTCTGTTCAGTTTAAAATCTGTTCAAGTGTATACATAATAAAATCAATTTCAAACCCATTATATTTACACAGTGTAATGATTTATTATATTATTTTATTTACCAGGGTTTTTTTTAATTTTGGTCAATACCTATTTTTCTCCACATATAGTGCAGAGAAATCTAGACATAGTCTTTTAACATTTTTTTTTTTTTTCAATCAGAATTTGCTACATTGTATAATATAGGATTATTTTTTCCCTCTTGACCCAAAATATAATTTTCTAATGGTGTAAATACCTACTAATTTCGACATGGTGTCGCGCGTATACTGCTCTTGCAACAATAGTGTTGTCGGCCGCGACGACCTGTCGCGTCTTGCAGACCAGATTATATGATTTCGGTACAGATATTAACCACATGTCGCACCTTATAGACTAGTACCTTCAGTAAAACAACACCATCACAATTTGTCTAGAAAAATTTACATACGTCTTGTTTCAATAACGTCGTTTTTACTAAACACCCACTCAAATTTATTTAACAGCATTGTTGTTTAGAAAATTAGACATCATTAAGGCCGTATCTAATAATTATTTAAATTTAAATGACCGACAATGTCTGGTATTTCGGTATCAATTGTAACATTACGCGTATTATGTATGCTTCATTCAGGTTTCAATTTTAATTTTTGTTAATTTAGAAAATTAATTCACACTAAATGAGTGAATTTGTTTATGACCTAAACATAAATGTTATGCAGTATTACATTTCCGTTAAGTTAACAATAGTAAACAATTAATAACGTACTCAGAATAAATATTAAAATCCGAGTGTCTTGGTAAAGTAAAAATTTAAAAGTATTTTCAACCTGCATTCATGAGATACATTACCTTATTTTATTTTGAAAACATGTTTGTGAAAATACTACTAAAATGAATTAATAAACTTAAAAGTGCATTTGTTTCAAAATAACTCTGTTAGTAACCCACCTAATAGATTTTGAAACCCACGTAGGTTTAGACTTTTTCATGGAACCAGTAGCTCGGGTCATTTCTGAATTCGTTTTATCTGATATAGCGAATGCAGATTTATAAAATATTATAATATTTATCACCATTTTCAGCAGACAATTAGTCGTTTTCCCATGTGACTATTTGTTTATGTTTCTGTTGTAAGTAGAGCTTTAACTTATTAATTAATTAAATTAATAAAACTTGATATTTATTAATATTAATTAATTTTATTAATTTATATTAATAATAATATTTATGAGAAAATATGTATTAATTATTAATTCAATCCAATTTACGTAATGAAATAAATATTTAAAATTATTTTAGTTATTATGGACACCAACATTTGGTATCATAAAACGGAAACCATCGGACAAGATATCAGTGTAACAGTGGGAGGCGAATACGATTGAAGTACAAGATACACACAGAGTTTCTTAGTTGCTTAATAATTACAAATCATTCAAGCCCCAAATCAAGTGCTTTTTTTTTATTATTTTAAATAAATATACATACACCAACCATAAGAATAAATCCAAAACGTTTGTTTTATTTTATTCTCATACTTTTCTATATTAAATTTTTGATTTAACAAAATTAAATTAAGATTACATAAACGTGTAATATGTTAATTTACAATATTAGATATAAGTGATGATACCCTGTATTTGCTATAAATTTAAAAATATTACATCATATTAACTAAAAATATGTAGAATGAAAATTAAATCATAATATTTTAACCAAAAACCCTGTTATGGTATTTGAAATATATCTAAAAATAATCTCCAGAAAAAATAATATAAGTTTTGAAATAATATATTGCCTTAAATTTGAACTTGAATTTAAGGTGCTGTTAATGAACTACTTCTTCCGCATCCAAATTATATGAACTACATTTCATGTACATATAATTTACTTATTTTTTTAGATAACGGATTGTAAATAATTATTTACAAAAAAAATTTAAACTTAAAACAGCCAACTCATAAAGTCGTGTAATTCAATATATGAATATTATTATTCAACATTATTGCTAAAATGTATAAATTTAACAAATACAATAGAAGTATTATTATAACCTATATATAAGTAGATATGAGAATAAAATTATACAAAAATAATTTTCAGATAAAACAAACTTACATCACTACCATCTCCTAAATGTATGATAATACAAAATTAATAGAAATTTAAATGATAAATGTATTATAAATTCAAATCATTAACGGAATGTTTAAATGGCAGATCTTTTAATAATATAATTTAGATAAATACATATTATAGGTAACCATAATGAAAAATCAGGTCAAAAAAAAAAAAAAAAAAAAAAAAACAATACATTTTAGGTGATTTATGTATGAGGTTTAACCCATTTGTAAGACCCATAGTACTTGAAATTGTGAGCAAGTGAAAGTTCGTCAGCTTCCTCAGGACCACGAGAACCATATCTATTTTAGAACAAAAATCATAAATTCAATTAAGCCATAAAATTCTTTAGAAATATCCAACATACTTGTATAATGCTGGTTCGGGTTGAGTCAATTCAATTTCGTGAAGAAGAGGAGTGAAAATACGCCAAGCCTCAGAGAGTTCATCAGCACGTACAAAATGCATTTGAGAACCACAAAATACATCCAATATTAATCGTTCATAAGCGTCGGGTAACTTGACATTCTAAAAAGAAAAATTTATAATTTTTAGAACATGCATCAAAACATACATTTTTGTTTAGATGACAATAATTAACTTACCTTATAACGATGATTGTAGGTCAAATCAAGTTCGGTTTCTTCCATTTCGAATCCTATACCAGGCCTTTTGGTCATCATTTTAATGTACACGGCTTCGTCTGGTTGAACTCGAATAACGAGTTCGTTTCTTTTTAAAACTCCGCCGAATATATCACCAGGTACATCATGATATTGAATTCGAATCTCAGCTTTACGTTCGTTTAAAGCTATGTAAATAACAATAAAATATACATTCAAAACGTGACAATTATAAAAGTAACACACTTTACCTTTTCCACATTTTAGTATAAAAGGAACGCCATCCCAACGTTCGTTATTAATTTTCAAAACAGCGGACGCAAACGTTGCAGTCTTTGAACCACTTGGCACAGTCTTGTCATCACAATATCCAAATTTCTTATGTTCTTCTGTAGCCTCTTGATCACCAATATACTGTCCTAATATTACGTCCGATATTTTCACGTCAGGTATACACTTAAGAACTTTAACCTAAATAAAACAAATACTAATTATTAAACAACTACAATTCAACATTTTTTAATATCTTTTCAGTAAACCTGACCTTTTCATTTCGTACGTCATCAGGATGTATGGTCGCCGGCTTCTCCATAGCTAACAAACTAAGAATCTGGAGCAAATGGTTTTGCATAACATCTCGGATTATGCCAAAATTATCAAAATACCCACCACGGCCTTCTGTGCCAAACGGTTCTTTAAAAGTAATTTGCACTTGTGCAATATTATCCCTATTCCACCCAGTATTCAATATTCTGTTTCCGAACCTAAACAATTAATATAATTTAGTAAGATGAAAAATTAAACATCTTTACAATTTTGGGTAAAGTTGGGTTAGGTTAGTCGAAAAATATCACTGTAAAAAATAGGAAATCTGAAATAAATTAAATATCCCACCAAATACATTATCATTAATTATTAAAAAAAAAGGCAAAATGTTGGAAGTTGAAAATAAAAATTTTTCTACGTCATTTAATTGAGATGACGTCATGGAATACGGAATAAAAAACAAACTTTAATGAGATTTTTTTTAAAAAAAAATAAATAATTTATGAAATATTATAGTAAGTAATTTTAAGTATTAGTACGTATTTTAAGTTTTTATATTTATATTACTAATAATTTTAAATTTATTTTTATTTTAATAGATCTCGATATCTTGAACTTTTTTTTCCTGTTCCCCTTTGAGATTCGTCATAACGATAGTTATGAGAGTTAGAGTTAGTTATAAGAGTTATTCATTTAGGTGTATATCAAAACGTTGGTCGAAACTTCTTCGTGCATTATTCAATACCTGAGCGTCATGAGATTTTGGACCATTTCTTTTCCTAGGTAATGATCAATACGGTACACTTGATCTTCAGTAAACAACTTGGCCAAATGTTCGCTCAATTGCAATGAACTAGCTGCATCTCGACCAAAAGGCTTTTCGACGATAACACGAGTCCAACCTCTATAAAACAATTTTATTAACAATCTCATCACTTGTTATATATTTAGATATATCTACAATTATACTAACTTATGATCCATGCATGTTTCGTAGATATGAGTAGTAGTTACTTCGAACAACGAAGGTGGTATTGCTAAATAGAATAACCTATTGGAAATCCCGGATATTTCATGTTTAGCGAGTTTCGAGTTTAGAGAGCGATAATCAGCGGATTCGCTATAAGATCCAGCAATATAAAAATTATAAGACCAAAATTCTGCTAGGCGTTTTTTCTCATTTTCGTTGCACTTAATAATTAAATCAAACCGTTCAAAAATTAAATTAAAAAAAAAATAATTTCGTAAACATCGGTAAATTTCTTTTTTTTGCGTACTTTTAAATATGGAGCAACGTTACTTTTCAGTTGTTCCATGGTTAGTTTAGATCGTGAATATCCATAAATAAATGTCTTTTCTGGAATCAGTTTGTCACGAAATAACATCCAAAGAGTAGGATAGATTTTCTTTTTTGCTAAATCTCCCTGTAATGTAAAATAAGATTATAACAAGACCAATTTAACAGAAACAGAAATAATATGTTACCGAAGCGCCCATCACGACGATAAGATGCGTTATGTTTTGATCATAGTGGGCACCTTCTACGTCCATTTGGGGAGAATTTAAGGACGTCCTTATTAGACGAAGAGCTTCTTCTAGAGTACCTATATATTAAATATTTAATTAAAAACAAAAGCAGCAATAATTTTTCTGATTTTTGTTATGTTAAGATTTTACAGTACTACTACTTTCAAAGGGTATCAACCCGTTTATAATAATAATAATAATAATAAATAATAAATAATTAATATAAAGTAGTAGGTTAAAATAAAAGTTTTTTAAAAAAACCACACAAATTATTTATAAATGTTATAGTAGTATAACAGATATAAATGACTATATTAAAAGATAACTATGAATATATATATATATATATATATATATACTATGGATATATTAAATACGAACTATAGTTAAACATAGTAAAATGTAAAATACAAATAAATTTAGCTTTAAAACTATAGGTATTATAAACAAAAACCAAATATTCATTACTATTCATAATAATGCATAATACAGTTACGGTTTTTAATACATTATATGTGATATATTATCATATACGAGGTTCGTAGGTTCTAACACAGTAATTAAATGTATTGCTTTATTTGTTCAAGTCCATGATTACGTTAAGGAATGAATCATAAAACATTTAAATTTCATACATAAGATTTTTTTAATGAATAAAAAATTAGATACATATAATTCTTATAAAGTTCATGGATATTTTATACAATGTGATCACGATTTCAGATATCACTAAATATCTCAGCTGGGTGATCTTATATTGAAATTAATATTTTGGAGGGCTTAGGAGGTATTGAAATACACATTTTTTACAATTTTTTCATTTTTAACCTTAATTTTTTTTTCAAACAATTTTTGTATAAAAGTTTTTTTTATTTTTAAAATAAACCAAATAAAATTAAATCAAATTTTTTAAGTCGTGCATAGTTGGTTTTTACGACACTTTTATTTAAAGTAGAACATTTTTAAAAATACTAACAAATAATTGAACTTTATTTTTAGTACGTGATATTTTTGTAGTTAAAATAATAATAAACAAATTATTTATAGCAAATTAATTGGACAAATTCCTCGCGAAGTTGGGGTTTCTTATGGTTTTTTCCAAAAAAAAAAAATCTAAAAATAAATAAAATTCACCCAATTGTTTACAATATAAAGTAGATTTTGTGTGCAAAAGATTCTGTTATAAGTTAGAATTTATCTTTTTACTATTAATTACATTCCTTGAACAAATGAATCACAAATTACTAACAATGATAAAATGAACCAACTAAATACTGAATATGAAACGAACCCCACTAGTCACGTGAAACTAATTTTCACACGGTTTGGGAATAAAATGGTGGGAACTTATCAATAACAAGTTTGCAGGACTGTACTTTTATGATAGAAAGCTGAAAGGTAGATGAAACTACCAATAATGTGTTAGATGATGTTCCATTAGACACGCAACAGCATGTCGACAACATTACAATATGTTCTTATAACAAGATAACGAACTAGCCCATTCAATAGTTGTAGGACAATATTTAGATAAATTGTTTCCAAAACGCTGAAGACGTACTAAAGACGTTGTTCCTTGACCAGCACGGTCCCCAGATTTTAATTTAATACATTTTTTTTTTTTTATGGGGACTTTTAAAAACTGCAGTTTACGCAGATTCACCTGTCAGTCTCCAGGACATAAAAAAAAAATGCAGACAGAATGACGTTCTTAAAGGGCCTCACCACCACGTCTTTTATTAACAAAAACTACTATTTCTAATTTCAATACTACGTGTCGACAATTATTACGATTTTCATTCTGAAAAAATATAAGAATTCTCCATAATATGTACAAGGGAACAATCGAGCCACATTTTAAATTTTTTTAATTTGAATTGCAATAAATATTGTAGAAAATTCAAAAAAATACAGAATTTCAAGCTTAAATATTTAATTAACTAAATACAATTTTTAAAATGTGCCTCGATCGATCCTTCGTATATGTTGTGGAAAAAAAGAATGTTTTTTTCAGAATGCAAATCGAGATAATCGTTGCAACATATTTTTTGAATTAGAATCGTATAGAATGAAAAGTAAACATTTTTTCGCGATCTCTATTAAAGATCTGACATGTGCGTACGAGAGCCCTCCGTACCGCTATCACGCCGCGTCAAGATAATGAACCTATACAGTGTAATATAATTAGATACGTTATTTCGTAGTATCCTATAATAATGTTAGCAAATAGTTATATTTCCGTGACCTAATCATAATATTATATACCTGGGCGACTGTTAAGTCCACTAGAATAAAAAGGTAATAAAAGGTCTATTGTAAACTCCGCCAGTTTTTTTTGTGTTGTGCCTGTGTATCCTTTCATAAAATCTAAGAAATTAATTTTATAAAAGTCAACCGAATGTTCATATTTTTAGTAAAGTTCTTACAGCATTTCAAACCCATACTATGCAGTGCAATAACGGAACATTTCGTTATTATAACCTTTACCGATTATGATTATCAGAGTTCGTATTTTGTAGGAATTTTTTTTTTCCTATTAGGCTAAAACGAAGCAATGTAAGATTTAAACTGAATTTGTTGTTTTCCCTTTTATACCTACTTTTTTTTTTATATTACAGCCTTTACGTTAGGTTCCATGTATTTTTGTCGTATAGGTAACCTAGATTCAACGATTTATATATTTTATACTCTAACAGACAAGATGAATTTTGCCTATTGATATGATGACTAAATTTGAATACCTAAACAAAAATAATACAAATTACTTTGCTCTGCAAACTATTTACAGCTTTTTTTTTATTATTATTAATTACTGTTATACATAAAAAAACATGAGTACTTAATTTTAGATAAACTATAATTCAACAAAAATATGGTTAACTGCGATAACGATTACGATGAACGAGTACCTGGATGATGATACGGAAAGAAGTGGTACCCGCATTAACACCACACACACTAATAATCATTTACAACTAATACATAGATCTCAGGTGGTGACGATGAGATTAGAAATTGCCTAAATGTTGTTCCTTAAATAAATGCTATAGCGAGGCCCCTTAAAAAAAACCAAATCAAAAGGAATACGTCAATCGATATTTTGATATGTTTAAAAAAAACATAACGGGAACAATTTTTACAATTAGATACATTTATTAAATATAATGTATATTTTTGTGTTACAAATGACTGTTATTATTATTATAATTAGTTAGTTATTATTTTGATTACAAAAAAATCACTAAATATAAAATTCAAATATTTGACACTATTATTTAGTACACTACTATTAAGTGCTTTAAGTAAAACTTTGTAAAAAAAATCAAATATGAAAAACTTTGAATTTTAATTTACTTCAATTTGGTCAATTTTAAAAATAGAAAAATATTACAAAAATAGATATGAAAAAAAAAAACTAGCAAATTTAATAATTTTAAATAACAGTGCATTTTGATATGCTAATTATAAATTTATAATGTGTACATACCTATGTAATTATCTTTTTTAACAATTTAATAGATAAATTATATCTTATCAAAAATACCAAATAATGCAAAACTTTAATGATTAATAAATAATTATCAACAATTTATTTGAATTATAATCTATTTCGACAAAATAAATTTGAGTCTCTATTTTGAATTCTTAAAAGAAACAGTTATAAAATATTTGAATTCAAAATGCATTTATAATAATTTAAGATACTAAATTGAAAAATTTACATCAAGGAATTATAAACTAAACATTTATAATATTTTCTGAGTTTCCAGACTTCATATTTATAAATGTAATATAATGTAATGATAAGTCCATAAAACAAAAATTGTGTTATACTATTAAATTTACGTATTTTGAAGAAATATAAAAATTACTTTTAACCAGATATAGTCTAATAAATATTCAATTGTATATAAAATTTTAATAATTTACTTTATTTAATTGGGTACAATGTACATTTGAATTGATTAATTCAATTACTACTGAAATTTCCTGGTTAAATATAGATATATCTGGATAAAATTAACACATGGAATACCTTTTTTAATATTAAGTAAGTATCATAAGTAAAATATTATATTATAATAACTAATTGGAAATAAAAATAACTAATACTAGTTCACTGATATAAAAATAATAAAATATAATTTATTTTATAACTGTTATAAATGATAATATGATCAAACTATTTTTTTAATTAAATACACTTTTAATTGTTTAAATACTTATTAAAAAATTCATAGAAGTTGTTTTATATACTATATACCTATATATATGTGTGCATATGTGTTAGATTATTTCAACAATTTGAAGGTAACGTTTTTATAAAACAAGTATAAAATAACATATATTTTAATTTTACAATTGTAGCATTTTAATTTGAGGTAAATTAACTGGTAAAATAAAAATGCTATTTCTTTATTCTGGGCCCCCACACAAGTCTTCTCAGTGGGGCCCAGTATTTCATTGTATGAAACCAAAATTAAATAAATAAATAATAAATCAACTAATCAAAATTATTAGCAGTACCTCGATCCAAATCAAAACTTTATGTTGTTAATTTTAAGATTAAAATTTGGACACTTACAGATTTTTACCACTGATGTTTCCAATTTGAAGTCAATTTGAGTGGTTCGATAATAAAATATAAAATTAACTATAGAATAATATAGATATATTATAATAGTACAATATATTATAATATTATAATAATACAAATTATTGAGCTAAAGGTAAAAATAAAAAATCATTAGCTATAAATTAAAAATATTTAATTTTCCTAAAACTAATCATATTTGAATGGTTTGGAACCTCTGCTTTTAGAAATAATTATAAATTAGTAAGACCTTTTTTATAATGTGAAGGAAAATTCAATAAACTGGTATTTAGACGATTAATGATTTATAATTGTTTAGTTAAAGCTAGTATTCTTATGCTGAGTTACTAAGTATTAGAACATTGATCATTTTAAATATAAATTTACATATTTGTAAAAATCTAAAGATTCAACTAAATCAATTTTCTTTATAAATGTATAAAATTAAGAAATATGATTAAATATTTTTACGAATTTTAATGATTTGTTTTTTTCTAATTTTTTTTTTTTTCAAGGTATCTCATTAAGTATATAATACTATTTTATATTAACCTTTGCTTATAATCCAGTCTTATCATTTGAAAAATACTTCTTTAAATAGCTAACATGATATAAAAGTATTGAGCAGATAGAATATTTTATCCAGGTTACAATATATATAAATTTTTAGAATTAAAGACTGAAACCTTTTACATTAGAATTGTATTTTAAATGCAATAATTTATCATTTGTTTTAATATTAAAATAGCATGTTATTGTGCCAAGGTACTTGTATTCTTATTATTATTCAATATAAATAAATATTTTTATAAAACTTAACATAATTTGATATGTTTAATTTAACTTAATAAAATCTCCGATAAAAACCTAAAACTTAATAACTAAAAAAACATATTTGAAATTTTTAACTTTCTTAATACCAAATTATGATAATAAAAGATTTGATTATTCTTTTGTACATAATAAAGGAACATTTATATTAATTTGATAATAGGTAATAAACTATTAACAGAGTATTTAACTTTTTAATAATAAAATTACAATTGCATCAATGTATAAAAAAAAAAAGTAAGGAAAAACTATAGTAATTTGACAAATTATTTATTATATAGGTTTTTATATATTTGTAATTAATACATTTATAAATTGTATAGTAAATATAGTTTTTGATACATCAAAATCTATATGAATTCAAAAAGAAAGTATGATAAACAATAATGGTAAAATATATTATGAATAAAAAGCATTTTATAACAAACTGTAGTTTAGTGGTCATAAGATTGTAACTAAATATAGAACATTACCTTTGTTTGATGAGATCCTTAATTTTCCTTTAAATGAATATTAAACAATTTATTTATTTGTAGCCACTAGGTACCTACTCAATAATAGAATTATAAATAGGCAAATATGAGTAAAATTAAAACTATGAATTCTGTTAATATAAAATGTAGAAATAGTTTACTATGTTAACTTGTGCATAATATCAAAGTATATTTCTGAACATCATTGAAAGTCATACTTCATTATATAAGTTAAATTAAAAAAAGCACTTTATCCTAGATAAGATAATTTTTTTAAATATTTACTTTTGTAAATACTTGTCTACAATACTATAAATCTTAAAAAAAAAATTACAGAGTTCTAAACTATAGTTACAATGCAAATACATTTTTACTGCAACGTTGGAAAGCAGACAAAATCTCTTCAGATAACATGTCAAGTAAAAATACTTTGTATTATATACTAATAAATGTATAATTTTGTTTTTTGCATAAGCCTTTAAGAAATAAGTTAATTCTATGTATTACTTGTTTTTTTCTATATTAACACAACTAATTAATTTCTTTATTTCCAATTTTTAATTTAATTATCTTTAATACAAGCTTAACATTCAATTTTATAGATTAATTATAAACTATACTAATAATAATATTTTATAGAAAAATCATTAAATTTCTCTTCAAATTACCTTTATACTAATATATTCTTAATTATGAGATTTACCTAGTTCTTTCCTATTCTTTTTACATAAAAATTCAAAAACAATTAATATATAATACATATTAGATACTGATTAATAGATATATTCTTATTTATAAATAATTAAAGGTGTTCCAATTTAAAGATTTATGTTTACAAGCAGAGACCCCACATCAAATTCTGGGCCCCTGTACCAAAGGTTTGTCCGGGCCCCTTACAAAACTTCCAATTATTAAATTTACCATTAATTAAAAAAAAATCAAGATTCGTAAATATTTTAACAATATTAATGTCTTTATTTTTTATTACAATATTATCTGAAAAAGAAAGAAAAAAAGTATATTTTAATTTATATTTAATACATTTTTTTTTGAAGTTTTAATTTTATTTTATGGGCTTTGAGATCAGCAAATTCAATTATTATATCATCAATAATTATATCATCAAAATGTATTGTCAAAGCCAATACATTTTCCATAGATAAAAGAGCAAGTGAGTTAACACAAACACAATAATTTCTAGGTAATCAATGGTTAACCCGCACCTCAAACTATCAAAATAACTTAATATACCTATATAATAAATATATAAAATTTATTTTATAATATTATTTAATATAAAATAAGTATTTCTATTATAATTTTAAAAATTACAATTTATTTTAACGGGCTTACAGGTCCTTAAAATAGCCAGGCCTCTGTACTTAAGGTTCAGCAGCCCCTTATGGGGGCTCTATTTTCAAGCATTGAATTTAGTGTTTAATAGTTTAAGTCTGTATGCCTAGTTTGATATATATTAAAACTATAAGAATAGTAGTAATAAAGTTACAACTACATAAAAAGCTATGTACTATCATACAAAGCGCTGTTTAATCAAACAATTTAATCACGGTAGACTTACTCATTTTGGACTGGTCGACTAGATCGTAGTGTCCTTTTTCTTTAAAAAACATCGACTAATAGCCACAACCGTTGGACGATTGAGCAACTTCTGCGAAAGCACGATCAGAACGAATGATTTTAGATGATGATCAGGGTGTTTTTTTTTTCTTCCCTTTCGCCGAGCGGTTGTACGTACGTCACGACAAGTGATGCAGTCGCGCGTCAATGGATCGACTGAGCAATGCAAAACGAAAAGAACAACAGTTAAGACGAGAACGAAATCCAAACGAATAAATCGGAACGGGTCGAAGCGATAGTACTACGGACGACGGACACGGGAGACGTGGTAGGACGTGGTGGTGGTAGAGGTGAACAAGGGCAATGCGTCAGAAAGTGAGGAAAAATAAAGAAATGATCGATAATATTAAGTCGGATGTATCGTGGACGACGGTGTCGAGGCGATTGGTACCGGCTCACGCGGCTCGACTATGGCTTACTGGTACTGACCTACTTTTACCGCGTGCAGAGCGGTTCGCTTTGCCACCACCGACGACGGCGACAGAGTCACTCTCGGTTTCGTTTCTTTCCCCCTTCGCCGGCCGACCGGTCAAGTTCAACCGTCGTCGACAAAAAAATCTGTTGGCGCTGTCGGTACTGGTATTGGTGCGGCGGCGAATGTACGGAGACGGCTGCCTGGACGGGAGTTGAGCAGCGATGGCGTGCGATCGTGGACTAAACACCGATTTCGCCCACGGACGGTCGTGTTGCAATAATTATTTATATTCTACGTTCCCCTCCTCGGTCGCACGCCGGAACCTTATCACGGTGCCACGGGCCTAAAGTCCAGAAGCCGGTCGACGGCGCTCGCGTAGCAATATTCCAATCTTATCGCATCGACGCGGACAACAGGAACGCGGATAGGGCCGGACGGTCTCGAGCGAAAAGATTCGCGTTATTATCGTGCCGCCGCGACAATTGCCGTTGTCAATGTTTCCGAAACGTTGCGACTGCGCAATGCCTGCGACACGGTAACGATTTCGCAAAACAGCGGTGTTCGATCACGGTGGCGGCGATCCGACGGGGAAACCGGTATTCGTCGAGGCGATCGTCTTCAACATTATTCCGCGCCGCGCGGGGATGTGCGTGGCGCAGCGATCGGTCGTATTGCGCGTCGCACCGGACATAACCTCCAACCGTCGCCGCGTTATCACGTAGCCGACGATCGGGATTCCGGCGCCAAGAACCGCACGTGCGCCGCAGCCGCGCCATCTGCTAGTCCGCCGAAGAGTTTTCCATAATTTTAACGCTCCAGCGATTTTCCGTTTATCCCCTCTGCTCCTCCCCGCGTTCCCATCGGTCCAATCCGCACGCGGATCTAAATACGATTACTAGGATGCATACCGATTAAAGCCGCCCCGGTATGACGTTTTAGAACGAATCGAGTCCCGGGTCATTTGAAGTGTACTTGGTGCTATAAGAGTCCTGAGCCCAAGGCCGTGGCTAAGGGGGAGGGGGGTGTGCACCGAATGCCAAAAGCTTTTTCATAATCAAAGTAATACTACTGAAAGTTAATCATATTATTTGACTCGTAATGTTTAACACGTTCAACGTTATGGTCTCGACGTGTAGGCGAAATCGTTTACATTGTCTGATCGACGGTATTGATAGCTTATTTTTAGCATTGGTATTTATTTTTTTCCTGAAATAACAACGTCATCAATAACAAATTAACAATAATATACCATTTATACTCAATTATTATTGTTACTTGGTATAATTCATTTTAATAACTTTAATGACGTAAACGAATGTCGACTTGAACCAGTTTTATTTTGAACCCGTCCATATGTCACGATAATGTTCACATCATAGTTCATTAACGCAAAAGTTGTATAGATAGGTACCTAATTATTTTTCATCGGCAACTATTTAAAGGTAAGTTATTTTTTATGCAATCGAATAAATTTGATTTGTTAATTAATTATACCGGTTTAGTATGATACGTTATTGTCTACATGATTTGTTCTACCTATAAAGTTTGAGTTATATTACTTAATTATTTTGGTTGTATTACCTGTAACAGTGTCATCGACATAGAGAAGTTTTTCTGCCCTGAAAAGGTTAAAAATCTGGTTAAGAAATAGAATGAATAAAGAGAGATTAGTTAAATGTACATAATGATGTCGAAATTAAGCCTGATGAAATCATTGACCAGTTTGTCAAGACCAAAAATAGAAAGCTAGAATTAATTCTTTAAATTTGAATTTAATATTTTATTTTTATTATTTTTTGACCTAAGTATTATATACTATTGTGTAGAATGTAAATATATGTAACCTTATTATATTTGTAATTTTTAAATATGTATTTTCATTATTTTGATATTTTTTTATTTTTGCTGTACCAGATTTATAAAATTTGAGTTTTTTTTTAAGTATAAAAATGTTGTCATTGATACCAATTTGTAAGTATCAATTAAAAATTGTGATATTAAAAATTATGTTATTAAATATGAATAGTATCTGATAAATACATTTAAATTACTCCCCCCCCCCCTTGATGAATTTTTGGATCCGCCACTGGTACACATTAAACAAAATCTACATATTCAAGTGCGACAAAAATACTTTACTTTTCTCATCTGGTATATTTTTCGTTTGTACCGAAATCCGACCTCTCTGTACACTGTCCGAGTACTTTGAATAACATAAATACACAATGATTAACAATTTTTCAATACGATCTTACGTAGTCATTCAAACATTTTCCAAATCGACGTTCTGTTTATGATTATCTAGAAATATGAACTTTACTTTTTAATAATAAAATAAAACGTGTATGCACCTGTCTAATCTCTTGTGACTTAATTACATACAGTATTGTTAAGCCGAAAAAAATTGTACGTTACATGTATGAATATGTACGTGATTGCGGACGTAGCAGAATGTAGCTGAATGAAATCTATCAACTTACGAGTAGTGTAGATATAACCAATTAATTTATATTTTATAATAATATTATAAGCATTGTGTACGCGATTATGCAGTAAAATGTGATGAAGGTGAAAAGTACTAAGATACGTTTTCGGTATAATTTTGAATAGGTCACATCACAAACTGTATCATGTAGATATTAAATCGAATCATATACCAATGCCTGCAGAAATTTGTTTGAAACAGAATTCTTTTTTTTTTTTTGTCTCAGATAATTCCGTCCCACATGGAAATTAAAATTGGTCTCGCCATAAATGTACCTATCAGTGGCATGCCGAATATAGGTCTAAATGAAGCCCAGGCATCAAGTTAAAAAGGGGTGGGTGGTTGTTGGATAATAATTTGTAAATCACATAATTATCGTATATATTTAGGTAGAGAAATATTGATTTATTAATTCTGAATAAGATGAATTTAAATATGGGGGCTAATCTAGACTTTGTAATTGGCATTAAAAAAATTTTTTATCTCGGCACGCTACTGGTACCTATTATGGATATTATCTCATTATAATATAAGTACGAAACTTATCTAAACGCAATATATTTTTTCTCGAATAATTTCGTATTCAGAAAATTTTCACCTTGTTTAAAAAATGTGTGCTAAGTGATTACGAAAACATTGAAAATTGGCATCTATATTATAGAAATAGAATCATATTTGTAGTCTAGTACATATTGATTAAAATTCTATGATAACATATGAAACCATTGCATTTGCCTAAAATGACTAATGCCAGTTGGCTAGTACTATAGCCTCTATAGGACTATTATTTAGCGCAATGACATAGGTACTTCTTGTTTAGTGTAATCGGAAACAGATAACTAATATGATTCATGCTATTAGACAAAACTAACAGAACCGCAATTTTATTTTATATTTTTACTTTTAAATTTATTGAATTTAATGAAGTTATTCAAAATAGTGTATTTAATTGTTCATCGATCTTTTTGTGTACCATCGAAAGATAGGTTAGGTTAACTAACTACAACGTGTACACATATCAAACAAGCCCGAACGCTATTATACGAAATACGATCGCAATTAAAACCGCAGTTTGGTAGATGCTTATCGCCATGTTAAGTTTGGTAGGTATCTGTAGGATACAACCATTGATTATAAATACTAGTAAATAGTAAATAGTAGTATAAATAGTATTTATAATAAATGGTACAACCTTCACTGTAAAGATATGGAACTAGTATTGAAAAGTGCCTATAGGTAGGTTTACTACTAGTCTTGTAAAATATTTGAACAAAAGATTTGAATACTATTTTAAATACATTAAAAAAATATATTCAAAAACGTATTTTGAAAATGTTTTTTTAGTATTATTTTTTATTTAAATACTAAATTCAGAAAAAATATATTTGTATGTATAAATAAATTATAACCCTGATTAGTGGTCAATAATAACATTAAATATAGTATGAGCACGAAAAACCCGATAAATGGTGATAGTAAATTACTATAATATTTATTAGTGGTGGGCTGATCCTAGAACCAATATCGGTGGTATCGGTTTATTTTCAAAACCGATATTGGTGGTATCGGTTTATTTTCAAAACCGATATTTGAATCAATACCGCAAAAAAAAAGAACCACCAGCATAAAATACATTAATACCAATATTTTAATCACTAAATATCGATAGTACTGTGGTAGGCCACAGTAAAATAATTCAATGCTAATATTATGTCATATCGGTTTTATCGGTTTGTGGTATCGGATTAATTTTAATATCGGTTCATGGTTTTGCCAAAGAGTTGATTTTTTTATGTAATATATTAAAAATCAACTTAGTTTTTACTTGTGATTATAATATCGGGTATCTGTTTTATATCGGCAGTATATTAGGTGTCGGTAAAAAGTGATATCGGCCCATCCTTAATATTTATACTGCAATATCTCCCCTCTATCATTAAAACCGATTGGATAAAAAATAATAAAAGAAAAATAGTTATTTATCAGTTTAAAAAGAAGTTACTAAATTTTAATGTGCCACTATAGAAGGTGACTATACGCTAGAAGTTTATTATAATAAAAATTATTCTGATGTATTCAATAATTTTTTTTCTAATTAATTTTACAAAACAAATGTCAATAATTTTGTAAAAAATTAAATTTTGATAAATATATATATAAACATTTACAGTCGTTTAGTATTTCAATTAAAATTGTTTTTCCTTATTATTATTGTTGGACAGTGTAGGTAAAACGGAGGGGGGATAGACCCCCTCATAATCTTTTTTAAATATTTATATTTCATCTATATTATACATAATATAATATAGGTATTCATTTATTTTCTATTTAAAAAAATAAATAAACTGTACTTATTAGTTATTATACAGTCTCTAGGCTGGAATAAAATTAACAGTTCAAACATAAAACACTAAAATATTAATTGAAACAAACTTTTTAGGTTTTTTTCATTTCTTTTATAGTTAAATTATAAGAATGTATGCAATTTAAATTTAGTATTTAATGCTTAACATAATATATTATATTATTATACGAGTTATGTAATTATAATATTTTAGAGTCGTCTCAATGGTTTAGCCACTATGGCTGTTCATCCGTGGGGTTGTCAATATAACTGCAGACGAAATACTGGACGAATTGGCGAAAAAACCAGAAAAATAGATTTAATAATATAAATATCATTAATAATAATTAATAATATCTTTAATATATAATTATCATGTTTAAAAATAAAGATTTTTATATATAGTGTTTGTTAAAAAATCAGCTACATCCCCCCCATGACAAAATATTTGACCTCCACTATTGTTGAAAAATCATGAGAAATTATGTGTACTATTTTCATCTGTTGCACAATTATAATAAGTATTTCCATATAGTATAGATACATACATATTTTACTCGTTTTATAATCATGTTCAATGTCTTTAATTTTTTTTAGAAGCGTAGAACTAATGATTATCGAATTGAGCAAATCTCTCATGAGTAGGGCTCGGGAATTTATGCATTTGTATATTTGTTCAGGAAGTAAATAGAATAAATTTGATATGGTACAAATTTGTATTATGGTGTTTGGAGTTGAAGTTTAAAAGTTTATTGTGCATATTTTTAATTTTTTTTCTTCAATTTCATATTTTTGAGATTTATTGATTTAAACTGCATATTTTGAAATAATTGTTGATAATTTACTCGTAAATCAAAAATATTAATGTAAAATTTTTATTTTTGACACGTTATAAAAATGTTATTTAGATAACTAAACGCGCTGATGCATTATTGATTCTAAATCAATTTTATCTATATGAATTCGTCTGCAATAATGCCGATAGGGCGATACTCAATAACGTTATTCCGCCTATTTTATTCGGGGAACCTATTTTGTTTTTAGCTCTGAAGACAATTTTATTTTTATTTATCTGTCTTTCAAAGTATTATTTTATTTGCAGTACTCAGTAATCGACGAACTACGAACGATGATCGTTTTCTTGTTAATGCGTTACTGCGTATTTTGTCGTGTTTGTCTTCGTGTTCGTATTTGTTTTTGTGGTTTGTGTCTGTTGATTTATTAGTGCTCGCATTCGTGGTATAATTTTCTTAAATTAATAAATAATTATGCCGAAAAAAAAACAATCAAAAATTAGTTGCTTGAGAAGTTTCATTTCGGAATTTGGTAGTAGTAGTCAGAGCCGTCTTAAGGTTTTATGGGGCCCCGGGCCCAACATATTTCGGAGGCCTTATAATACTAAATTATGATACATATTTTAACACATAATCTATTATTATTTAATAAATATCATACTTTATTAGTAAAAAGTGAATTTTTGTGTAAATCTCCGTTACTTTAGTGTTTATTATAATTTCAAAATATATGCCTATACGTCAAAAAATATTTTCCTATTAATTAAAACGTCAAGATATTAATTATTTATACATTAATATGTTATATAGTTAAAAAATAAATGTAATTCATTAAACAAAAACTAAAATAATCGTCATAAAAAAAAAATATAAGTATTGATATAAATTTGTCAGTTATTAAATACTCTTTAATGGTTTCTTCCTAGCTTTTTCATTCGCAAAGTCTTCTATAATATTTTCATAATCTAAACTTGATAGTAGTTCATGTTCAATACTCATTAAAGATAAAGAGTTTAACCGTTTCTGGCTCATGGTCATTCTAAGCTCTTCTTTAATTAAATTTAACTTAGAAAATGAACGTTCCCCACTACAGTTGGTAATCATCATTGATAAAAAAATTCGGAAAGAAATTATTATGTTTGAAAATGTTTTTTCTAGTCTATTTGATTTTAAATATATGTATGTAGTAGAAATACTAAATTCAGAAATATTAAGTTCCGATTGATACGCTTTTAAGTGTATACATTCTAAAATCAATTAATTTTCATTAATATCTACCTATATGATAAAATTTCGCAAATGTTTTACAATGGACTTGTATTTCTTTTGTATCTAATTTTTTTAAATTAGAGAAAAATCCAAACAGATTATTTATTGATTGGTATGATTTACCACGAATTTTTAACTGAGTTATTAATGTGTCTATTATTGGAAAGTAAGTTTCTATTTTGAATTCTTCACTACTTGAAAACGTAATACTTTCGTTAGTCTGTTCACCGGGGAATATTAAATATATACTCCTTAGTTCATTGATGTAAACCTCTATAATCAGAATCTGGAAATTTTTCTCTAGCAACAGTTTAATACTTCACACGAAAATACTTCTAGGTAAAAAAATCGAAATAACGATAACATAGTGCATGTCAAAATTATATACGTGTGTACTAGAAATAAATCAAATTGTATTATTAGTATTTTGATACAAAGCTAATTTTAATATTTTTTCGTTCGAGTCTACGAGATAAATATTAAAAACATTTTAAGAAAAAGAAAATGTAAAATTATGATATTTTGTAAATAATGTTATCTATGTGAATTTGAGGCCCTTAAAATTTCGGGGCCCTACGAGCCCATGCCTTAAGACGGCACTGGTAGTAGTAAATATCTGCAAGATATATTTTTTTTTAAATTAAATTTGTATTAGTACGTCCTTTTTAATTAAAAATGAATGCATATTTAAGCGTATATTTTTAAGATTTTAAGCACATAAAGCCCCGAGCTCTGCTCATGAGTAATCTTATATGTTATAATTATTATAACAATATCACTCTCTAGTCCTTGAAATGTTATTCCTATCTTTAATATACATTAACATTTAATAAATAGAAGCATAGTTTTGTTGAACAGACAGGTTCATTAATTTTAATTTTAACATAATGACACATTTAAGTTTATAAGAAATTGTTTCTAAAATAAATATCTATGGCAATCAATTTAGAATATATATAGAATATATTAAATTTTACATTTCTGGAGCTTAGATAATATAGTGTAGATTCTATAAGCATATACATGATATACTACCCACAATTACTAACACAAGTACAACATAAAGATTTATAATAGATATGATTTATAGATATTCATACCATCTATTAGATATGACTGTATATTTACGAGTGTTTTACATCTACTATATATCTAATTGGCCCTTTTTTTATTAGTTAATGGACATCCACTTGGATCAAGAATGTAGCTAAAGGGGCAGGGAGGTGCAATTGCAACAAATATTAATTTTTAATGGAATTTTAATTTGACCCATACATAACCCAATGTTTAAATTTTTCCAAACTTTAATTTTTCTATTTTTTTTTTTTTAACTATGTATATTCTTAGTATTAAAATAATAATTTTCTAATGATACGATTTTTTTATTAAACACAAATTTTATTTTTTTTTTTTTTAACAATACAATTTTACATAAATATTTTTAATGTATTTTGATATATTTTATTGATACTTTTTTTTCTGTTTACTTGATAATTTAATTAATTTAAGTTGATCATAGAATAAGATAAAAATTTTGACATGTAAAAAAATATAAAAATATACTTAATAAATAGCATTAAACATGTTTTGATAATTGGTGCCCCCCTGATGAAATTTCTAACCTCGCCTTTGATTTGAATATCCATTAGATATTAGAGATGATTGAATGATAATATCCATTTGATATAAACCGAAAAAACATTTATTTGCACATTAAAAATAGTAGGACATGGTATTTTATAATTGCTATAGGGATATATTAGCTAAAAATAGTAGGTTTGACGGTATTTTATAATTGCTATAGGGATAATAATCTATAATGTTAGTCAGATTTACTAAAACATAGTTGAGTTATTATAGTTATTTTAACTAAACAAAGTAAGAGAGTCTTTCAATTATAAATAGGTTTACCTCCTTTGGAAATAGTTATAACTTATAGCAGGTGTCAACGCAGGGGGAGTTTTAGAGGTTCAAACACCCTCCCCCCGAAATACAAAAAAAAAATGTAATATTTAATATATATGTAATACACTTGTATGTACTTACATGCACTTATTTTAAAGATTAGATTTTATATATATATATATATATATATATATACAATGAGTAATAATAAATAAACATAAGTACCTAATAATACATACAAATAATACATACATGTATAACATAAGTAATAATAATAAACATGCAATTTATTAACGTCTTACTTTTTATATTTTTACAATTTTTCCTTAGTTCGTCCATGACTTATTATAACGTACTCACCCAAGGCCTAATTTCATTTTTATGTGAGAACCTATACACGTAAATTATATTGATTTAAATTTATACCGAGAAATCTTGTGAGTTTATTGCCGAATGCATTAGTCATCAATCATCACCATAAATTTCACCTTGTACAGACGACTATAGTTTTATATAAAACCTAGTTTTTAAATAAGCGACATTTAATGTTCTATCGATTTATATTTTTTGAAAATTAACTGTTTTGAAAATAACTTTTCAATTATAATTTATAGAAATTTTTCGAACAAATTGTTTTACAGTAAAGTAAAAATGTATTCATTCTATTACGTATTCCTTCATAATAACTGATAATGAACGAATGTATTTTGCCTATCAGTTGCTAG
This sequence comes from Sipha flava, assembly GCF_003268045.1. Classification (NCBI taxonomy): domain Eukaryota; kingdom Metazoa; phylum Arthropoda; class Insecta; order Hemiptera; family Aphididae; genus Sipha; species Sipha flava. Next base: position 728,996 of record NW_020272859.1, on the reverse strand, counting down.
AAATTACGAATAATTAGTAATATTACTTTAGTGACTAAATAATTATGATTTTATAGTTTTTAATTATTATTGAGTTCATAATTTCATAATTAGGTACATTTATTATGATAGTGATATATATTTGATCAATATACACTATTTATTAATTTATTAATAAGGCAATGCCATGATACAGTACAGTATATGATAACTACATGATCGTACTTGTAAGTAAATCAAATAATCGAGCTCCGACTAGGAAAACTGGAACGATTATTTTGAGACCTTAAAGTCGATTGTAAACTCGTTCAATAAAAATTATGCAATATCTATCGGACCGCACAAAAATTATCGAACAGCAGCATATTCAAACTCAACTTGTATTTATCAAACACTACTTCTCATTCTTAACAAACGCTATTGCGTGTCTTGAAAAACAAGGAATGTCACTTGTCAGTTATATTTCGATAGTAGAAGACGCAAAAATTAAATTAACGCAAATAGGCGGAGTACAAGAAAAAACGGTAAAAAGAATATTAAAAACTGTGTTAGAGAAAAATGTGGGTTACAAATTAATGGTTAAAATTTCAAATATTTTATTTGGGAACCAAGAAAGTTTTGAGGATTTATCTGAAGATTTAAAATTAAATGACTTGGTATATTTTAAATATACGCCGATAAAGTCGGTAGATGTGAAACGTTCATTTTCAATTTATAAAAATATGCTGACCAACAACTGCCGTGCATTTAAATTTGATAATATAAAAATGCTTTATTGTACAGTCAAACTTTACAGGTAAATAATTCATTATTTTTAGATTTAATATTAAATAAAATATCAAACTTTTTTTTTTATATTGTAGGAGAAGAATATTATTTATATAATTTAATATTATATAATATTATAATATAATAATAATAATAATAATAATAATAATAATAATAATAATAATAAT
>NW_020272859.1:687724-728051 GCF_003268045.1 Sipha flava | reverse complement strand
ATAATAATAATAATAATAATAATAATAATAATAATAATAATAATAATAATAATATATAATATAATTTGATATTATTATTTATATTGTAGACGAAGAAAATGAAATTGAACATACAGTAATATAATGTTTATTGTTTTTGTTAAATATATACTAACTAAAAAAAATATCCTAATTCAAATGAATAAATCAAATTTTTTAATTGCCAATAAAAAAATATTGAGTTGCATATTTTTGCACATATTTCGATTATTTAAAGTGCATATTTCCTATTATTTACGTGTAATAAGTCCCTAGTTATGAATATTGATTGATATTATGTTCGTATACACTTACATTATTTTAATAATTTGCAATATTATATTTCGTATTTTTTTTTTTTATTTTTTTTTTATACTTGATACATATTTTATAAAATTGTTCAAAATTTCCCTATCATTTTCACGATTTTTTGATTTTCTGTTGTTTAACCGAAATAACTAACTACATAATATTTATTTTTATATATGTGTATATTGCATATATTTTTTTTTACTTTGAAAAGTGTTACTAATCTATTATGGTACAATATGATACTGAACTATTCTGTTATTAACTAGCTTATGAGTTATACAACAGTCATACAGTTTGATTATTTTGACATAATTTGGATTATATCTAAATAAAAATGTATTATGATTTATTATAGTTAAAAAATTAGATCGAAGTACATTAGTTAAAATGTACAAAATAAAATGTTTATATAAATCATAAATTCACGTTATAACTATCATTAATACCTATATACTTTTGATATGTTTTACATTTATAGTAGATACAATAAATATAAGTATTTCAAGTGAAAACAAAAACGTATCTATAGGTATTATCTGATTCTCGTTAAAATACTATTTAACATGACATAACGACATAGGTCCTATTGCATGACTATTTTTTTCTGATTATAATATACGAAAATGTAAAAGCCATCCAATGAGTTTACATAAATGATAAACATTTATAAGCACATATTTATGTTTATATAATGAAAACGTAATACCATCGTAAAGCCTTAGGTATATTTTAATCCGTGTTTAACAGTTAGGTTTATACGTCAAAAATGTTTAAGCACAAACGTAAGAACATGTATTAGATACCAACAAACATAAACAATTGGCTATGTATAACTTTTAAATTATGCCTATCCAAAAAAAAAAAAAATGTAATCGGTGTTTTATGTTAATTAATTTTGCCCTATGCCCTTCATTTTCAAACGAAAACTTCATATAGAAGTCATGCATGTTTTATGTAGGGTCACTGTCATTGACATATCGCAAGGTCATCGGTATAGCATTAATTTAACGTAGTCTCCCGTTTCATTATGAACAGATATACGAAATGTAAACCATTTTAATAAAATCTACGGCCGATGCCCGCCATCATAGTTCTTGTCACGTAATGTAATTAACTACATGGTACATAATATGAGAAATTACAAATAATTGCGTGCGTGTTACAAATTGAGCACGGAATATCTTAAATATTGTCGAGAAAAGCGTTTGATAATAACAATAAAAATAACTAAACACAAATTTTGGTGACTGGCACGGATAACAGGGGGGAAGAAAGTATATTGAAATATGAAATATTGTGTAGATCACTAGAGTGTATGTGTTGGTTGTGTTATCTGTATAAATTGGAAAGCAATGATTAATTGTTGCATTTGAAAAGCAAATCCGAGTTAAGGTCAACATTTTATACATATTGATTATTTTATCTCAAAATATTTGATTCTATTTTGTTTAGTTCTATATTATTAATACAAGATGTAATATACATGGTTATGGTTTATATGTAGCTTACTTTACTTTTAAATTTCAAATTCTTACATTATTAAATTAAATAAATAAAATATTAATGAATTAAACAAACCAAAGCTTTTCGCTCGAACTAAGCATTACCTGTACAACGTAAATAATAAAAAAATAAATACTATTTATAAATTTGGAAAAATTGTATGTTATGTAATTACAAAATCATTTTGGTATATAAATGAGATTAAAAATTTAAAAATAAAGCATAGTGAAAATTATAAAACTAATCTAAATAGCAATATTCAACTACCATGTAATAGATCATTTTTAGTTACTATAGATTTATATTCATTAGGATAGGTACGTAATAAATCACTATTTTACTATTACAACAATGTAAAAATACAACATACATCTAGTATAATATTATTGTATTCAAAAATAATTTTTACGTAATAATATCGTCTTCATTCACGATATATTGTTAGACATACGGCTATATATTATAAGTATAAGCATATATTATAATACGAACAATTTCTATTTTACGTGAATTTTATCAATAAAACCATAAATTTATCAGAAAATTGAAGGTCATCAGATAAAACTGAAGGTATCGCGTTCGGAAAATATATTGTACCTATTCAGTAAGTGTGGATTATCAAATATAAATTGATTATTATTTTTAACATTATTATTATTGTTATTATTTTTTAATGGATATATTCTCATACTCAAAATACAATGATACGTATTTATTATTAATTATTATATGAACATTATACAAATTACAGTATGTTATTCAGTAGTTATGATTTTCTTTAGACATATAACAGTTAAATATTTAAGCACAACATTAAACTTGTACATCAGTTTAAATCTCATAACTATAATTTTTCATAGTAATAAATATAAACTATTCGTTGGTTAGACATTTTATTTTAGTTTTTAATACACCAAGTGTAAATTTATTCGATAATTAATTTTTGATTAATGTACTTTTTTCGTCTAAAATTGTTTTCCTTCGGACTACATTGTAACACTGCACGTAGAATAATACGCGTGTACGATTATTACAAATTCATAAATTAAATAAGTGTATGCAAATGTATGTTGACATATAGATACAATAACTTAATATTATGAACATTATTGTACGTAGACGTGGATCAAACAAAATGAAGGATTACCGGTGAACTGTTGTTTACAAATTATGATTATTAATTGTATTATTTATTTTTTTTAGATAAAACAACAATAAATATTAAAATATAAATCGTTAAAACGACTATTTTCATAAATCATTAATATTTATAAATATTGCGGGGTCGACATAAAACGATATTGAAAATGTATTACATAATCTTGAAATATATTATAATATGAAGGAAAATAGTTTTACTATTTTATATTTTTTATTGATGACGAGTTATTCTTAAAAAAATAATTTATTTTATGAACTACTGTAACAAAAACACACACGATTACCTTCTATTATAACACTACTGATTAAGTATTTATATATACCTGATTTTACAGGTGCAAGGTGATCTACATACCTATATTTTAATATAAATGTTTATAAATACATCATAGAAATTCGTTGTGATTGTGAAATTTGTTGACCTAAATTTTATTTATCAAATCATCAAAACCAATAATATTTTAATTCACTCCTTAAAAAAAAAAAAATAATATACAACAGGTGATTTTTAGTAATTGATAGCAATCGCGCTTAAAGTACAATTTTATTTTGTCATAATTTAATTATATATAAGTATTATAAATACTATTATTATTATATAAGTATGTAAGTATTATAAATAGGTAGGTACCTATGCATTAATTATTTTTTTATATTGAAATTTAAATTATTTTTTAATTTTAATCACCATATTTATAACCAATAAATGTTAATCAAAATATTGATATAAAACATAATTAAATAATTAACTATAATTTTCTATATGGATGTAGTTACTTTTAAAACAAACATATATATATAGTTTGACGTTGTTTTATATCATTATATCTCTCTCTAATTGTAATTATTATTAATTACGTATACCTACGTTATAATAGATTAATAAGTCACATGAGGTAAAACGTACATTTAATATTTTAATACTATTGAAATGTATGACCAACTAAAATAACAGAATACTTATAATATATTAAAAAAAATGTACTACCATTGTTTCTGATATTAGAACAAATTAATCAATAATCTCAATAATCGATGTAAATTTTCTTGGGTGTGGCGAGTTGTCGAATTACATTTTGTAAATTGTTACAAATATTAATTCCTTTGGTCCCAATAATAGTAAAATAAGCAATTAAAAACACGTTATGTAAGTTAAAGATTTCATATTTATTAAAAATGTATTATTTTAAAACTTAAAAGCTGTAAGTTATCATATAATAAGTTAAAGAGTTTTTCAATACAATTTTTAAAACTAGCAAAAAAAACACTATTTTGTAATATTTGTGACCAAGCAGTTTCATCAGGTAAGCGCTTTAAAATAATTCAACATTTAAGTACAAAAAAAACACTTCAGTTATTCATCAACAAAAGAAAAAATCGAACAAATATTTATAAAAGACTCATTCGAAGATCAGAACTCAGAATTTTTCTTTTATTTATGACGTGCATTTTTAGCTTCTGATATTCCTTTGTGAAAATTGCATAATACAACTTTACCTATATTTTTGCAAAATTATATTAGTAAACAAATTCCGGATTAATCTATAATTTGAAAAAAATGTGCATCAGTTCTTTACATCGAAATAATTTACCGTATTCGTGAAGAAATTGTAGAGGGTCCAATATACCTATGTTTCAATTAATGAAATTATAGACATTAATGGAAGGTATGTAGTTAATGTTTTAGTTGATTTCATGCGTGCAAAAAAATGTTCTTGGTCGTATTTATCAACACGCTATATCACCAGTGACTGCTCGTGACTTGGATGATCGCACACCTTACTATTATTTATAAAATTAAGAAAATTAATTTTGATTGTAATAGTATACCTATTAATAATTTCTTAAATTATTTAATATTAAAAATAGTAAAAATAATAAAATAGTGATTTTCAAATAATCAAAAAAATTATTTTGTAAATGTTGTTGAGTGTGATCGTAGCGATTACCATGTACGTATTCCATAGGTACGAATGCTTATCAACCGATCGCAGCTGAGTGCTGAGCGACAGTCGCCGCCCGCTACTTAAAGCTGATTTACATGTTACCAATCGCTGGCATTCATTAATTGGCGACTTTGACTGGTACGCCGATTGGTAACGTGTATATAGGCCTTTACGGATGAAAATTGTCGTCGCCCAGGCTACTAAATATAATATTGTATTTATCGCGTTAGGCCGCGTTAATGCAAGCGTGCGAATACGATTAAACCGCAAGCATATGGATGACACAAAGCATTTGGACAATAATAAAATATTAATCAATCAAAAATAAATGATACGGAAACAGACACATTTTAATACTCTTGCACTCCCTTCATCAGCATCCAAGAGCCGCCATTGGACATCACGATGCTTCAAGTATACTTTGGCCCAACGGGATTAAACATAACAAAGTTTTTTTATTTTTATTTGACGCTGCCCCATACTTGGTGGAAACCGGTTGAACATGATTGCGCTCCGATCTTTTTTTACCTGATAAAATCACAACATTATTGCGCACCAAATTATGTGTAGGTATATACTATGTATAATAATTTATGTTACATTATAAAATAATGTATACAATACATACTTTTTATTATTTGTATATACATGCACTCAAACTATTAATTCCCAAAATGCACTTTTTCAAATCGAAATGAAAAGTTGATTGAGCTAATGATAGTTATAATAATAACATCGACTAATGACTATCAGTTAAGAAAAAAAAAAACAATTTTTAATAAAAAAAATTTCATTTATTGACCATGTCAGTATACACATTTAGCATACATGTAATTTAGAAAAAAACAATTTTTAACTAAGCCAATGTTGATAATTTGTTATAATCGTGTTGCAGCCGGCGGAAACAGCCTATTCTCTAACTGCATTGTTTTCAAATATGATAAATGTAACATGTGTGGCCTATGGATTACACAGAGTTTATGAAACAATAAGGCTTGAATATCCGATTATTAATAACATGATAAATTGTGAAATGGGACAATTGGACGCGGCCGTTTGGATGCGATGCCACTTAGACGCGACTGATTGGATACGATGTCATTTGGACTGCAAATAAATATATATATAAACGTAAATTATTAATTTTAAAATGTAATATTTCAATAAAAATTAGTGCAAAACGTGTTTCTTACCAATATAAGTATAAATAATTTTAATAATAGGCTGTTACAATATAGGTTATTTGTACTATTGAAATGTTTTGAGCTATTCCTTTCAAAAAATATATGATATCTAGTTGCTTTTAATTTTAAATATAAATCAATAATTATATATATAAGCAGAACCAGCCCGAAGGTGGAGCGTGGCTCGGGAAAATTTCTTTAATATTTATTTCTTTAGAAATATTTAAGTTCCAATTGTAAAATGTCGGTCTTTGTGTATAGTATAATTTACTATAAATCATAATTAATGATATAATATACTAATAAATTTAAAATGCATAATCTCTTTTGTATTGTAAGTTAAATATATATCTACCACAAATATACTTATAGAATTAAAAATATAAAAATAAATATGAAAAGTTTCTTTTTTGTCACTACATTGTAGATATTATATATATTTATATATTACATATAGAAATCATGTGACTTTATATGCCATTGCACATTATATGAAATACAAGTAGGTACCTAAGAGCGATTTAAAAATGGTAGAATAATAATATACGTATTAAAAATAAATTTACACTAATTTTTCGCGTACGTATATTATGTAAGTGGAAAAATGATTTAGTAAGAACAACACAATTAGTTACTATTGTATAAATTTCTTGCTCATTTGTCTTTAATTCAGAAATATATTTAAATAATAGGTTAACTGGATACTTTATAAAGGCCAGTACCCACCCTCAAATAATAAGTTGAACTGGAATTGAATAAAATTATATAGAACATAAAGTGTTTAGCAGTTGTTTTTATTATACTCTGATTAATACTATTACGATTTCGATAAATATTGTACGTATACAGTTTATATTGGTATTGATTATAATATTTTTTACATCATTATTATTTTTTATGAGCCTTCTAACGAATTTGATAAGTATAGCCCATTATATTAAATTTCTTGATAAAGAATAAAAAATAAGTATTAAACGTAAAAATAGTAATTTCATTAAAGGTTATTATTAAAAGAGAAGATCGACTCCTGTAAACGAGAACGCACAGAACGCAAGTCAAATACTATTAATAGAGGTGAGTGAAAATACGTCATAACACTAGTTTTAATAAAACAGTTATGAATATTATTTACGTCACGTTCTACTCATAGTTTAGTGATTATTTTTGTGTTCTAAATTATGAAGAAATTAAACCATTTGTCGAAGTTTTGTTATCCTATATCAATGCATAGGTCAAGGTTCCGGAAACGAAGAATCAATTTATCCAAGTATAACACTATAATCAGGGCCAGCTCAAGGTTAGGCACCTGCCTAGAGCGGCCCTTAAGTAGGGGCGGCATTTACAAAATTGATTTGTACATTTTTTTTAATTCTATCTGTGTTTTATAAGAAAAATATTCAAATCAATTTATTCGTGAAAACCACTTACCAATATAATAAAATAATATTGTCTACAGTTATTATATTACTTTATATTATGGCCTATACTAGACGTTTTCAATTATTCCAAAAATATAAACAACCACATAATCACTTCCGTGATATCCAGTAGACGCGATAGTGATGGGTTTTGAGTAATCATTATAGAAATCATTTTTAAGTCTTTTTACATATAATTTTATACATAAAATAAAAAGAGGGAGGGGCTAAGTTAAATTAAGAGCTCAATTTTTTTTTTTTTTTAGAGGTGGCAAAATTTGATTTTGCCTAATGTATTACTTGAGCCGGCCCTGACTATAATACCTAAGCCGTAATATTATTGTACAGCAATACATACACCCGCTTCTGAAGCCGTTACAACTGATGCCTTGATACGTGTGCGATGCATATTATAATATTGTATATAGGTTTTAAATGTCGAGTGGTGAATGTAGTGGGATTATCTATGACTGTATTGTTAGTAATTAGAATAACTAGACGGCAGCATGCGTTGATCATATCAATAATACTGTTTTTAGCTCAGTAACAAAACGATTTCTAATTAACTTATCTCACATTATAGATCAGTTAAATGTCTGCAGTTGATTAATCGGCATCACTCCCACTATCACAGAAATTGCATTATGTCGTTTATACATTCAATCACTGTGATATTGTTCTTATTCGTTATTAATATAAATATCACTATAGTTCAACCTGAACCCAATGCCACAATATATGACGTGTGGGTAGGTCTTAGTGGATAGGCGCTCACAGGGTTCCTGCAAATTCGTCATTATAAAATTGAACTGTAGGAAGTCAAAACTATAAGACCTCGTTAGTCATGGCCAATTATATTCGCCGACCTTCCGTTTTGTTGTAACACCGTATAAACGTATTTTATAAAAGAAAAAGTGAAAGGGCTTTATAATGGATTACTTGCATTGTAAAAAAATTAACTTTCATAATGTTTATTATCAGAATAACTGCGTTACACGAATTATTGTTTTGTTTGAAAAATGCGGTTACAAATCCAATGTGTACATGTGCACTATTATAAAACGCTCGAAAATCTAACGGCGTCAAGGACGTATTTTTACACATAGGCCATGGTCTAGAAATAATTTATTCCTTCAAATATCTCAACAGGAAAATGTAAGAATAATAAAAAATAATATGGTAAAATCAATATATATCATGTTTTAATTATTAGGTATCTACTGGGTAAGGACAGTCGTAGAAAAAAATACGTTATCCACAAATTACGGGTGAGGTATTGTTGACTAGGTTGGATTACAATCTATACTTTACAGGCTCAAGTGTATTTATTTCTAATTAGTCGTATTAATTAAAAACTTATTGCTTTTAGTGATGACCAGAATTCATTTGGTTATTGAAATAAAATATATAATTAATATTTGGAAGCTTCCTTGTGATTTAGCTATTAAAAGTGTACACTATATAATATATAGTATATAAGCTATTATTATTATATATACTATAATATATATAGTATACATATTATACATTTATAAATACTTAGAGCATTTACTTATTTTTTAGATAAAAAATGTATTGATTTTAAAATCTTCTTAGTGAGAATTAATCCTGGAAAGAAATCGTCATTAATTATAATTTTTATGACTTACCAGATGCAAATTGGTAACTGGAAGCACTTCTTAATATTTCTTAGTATTATTTGATACTATATTCAGTGTATAATTACATTGTACTTCAAAATGTACACAAAAAAACCAATGTAAATCCCAAAAACAAAATAGGTAATTAAAAAAATTAATTTGCGAAATATGTATGTGTAAAATTTCATTCGACAACAAAGTTATTTAATAACGGTTATAGGTATAATTATAAAAGCATTAGTCTCCCAATGTCTTTTAAGGATTGCTACTAAATGTAATCAACATGAAATCTAAGTGACAAGGCAATTATTTCACAATATGTATGAAACATAATATCTACAGTAATTTTATTTACCCGCATTGGTTTTTTGATATCGATAGAACGCAACTAAAAAAATCTTTTAAGATAATTTAATTTTTTACTAAAAAAAAAAATATGCTTCGATTGTTTAAATGAAAAAAAAATTAATATACCTATATGTCTTTCTAAAAGAAACTTATCGTTCATTGTAGTGATTCCTAACATAAACGCTGCCAAGAGGACATATTTTTTAGGGAAGTAATTATCCTGTTAATTACACTTTTATTGTACGAGTTGTTTGGCTCAAACCAAAATCTACATATTTTTGAACTAAACTACTAAACTTTTGAAAGAAGTGGAGTTACTATTTATGATTTTTCCGTTGAAATATCTAATCAAATCCTTGAGTGCGATTTAACTTTCAACAAATTCTCAAAAAATCTATAAATCGATTAAAATATGCGAAAAGAGAGTTTTAAGACTATTTGAGCCATATCTAATTATTTTACTGTAGTAAATTCAAAATAATATATTTAATAGATACATTTATAAGTAAAACAATTTTGCTCTGTAAAATTGTTTTTTTTCTTTTCTTAAGTGGTTGATTATAAAAATTAAACTATCATTTTTTTTTTTTTTTAATTTTGCGTGTGGAGTGGTGATAAATTTTTGTAAATTTAAATAGGGCTTCGATAAAAAAAATGGTTGAGAAACTCTGATTTATTATTTAGTAATATTAATTTTGAATCGATTAAAATAAGTATATATTTAAAAATACTTAAACAACTGTTATCTTCTCGATATATAAAAAAAAAATGAAATACGTAATCACAGAATAGAATTAAACACATATCGAGCTTAGAACTTATAACTTGTATTATAATATTATAATTGTCAAAATAAACAAAAGTTTATGTATTATTTTTTCATAATCGAGTATAAACGTGCTACAGAATAATATCGTTGTATAATTGGACATAACCACACACGGTACCGATGGATATAACTACACGTATTATACAAATGGGCGCTAAAAATTACGTGTTGTGTACCTACGTGAATATATTTTACTTGAATCATCTACGACAATGGATCCTGGAAGAGTAAAAAAAAAATCACTCAACATCGCAAGACCAATAAAAATAATAATACGATTTCTCACGAATAAGCGTTTCGAATAACGTTTCAGTACAGCAGTGACCAGTTAAGAGTATAGATGCATACAACAATTGAATGGGCATTGTTGAAAAGCTGGCCAAACCTCTTACTCAATGGAAATATTAGTCGACGATCGAACATTTTTTTTCCAGGTGAAGGGGCCTTAGGCATATAACTGTTGGTCGCTTAACCCTGTTACGTAGCATGGTGTCACAATAGTCTATGATATTATAGTCGCATTTAGGAAAATGTAAACCATAATATTATACGTAGATACGCAATTAATGTAGGAATAATAGTGATAAGATACCGTGACGCACAGATAATTTGTAATTCATTATTTTTTTTACTTTTATTACTCGGGCTTTCATATCTTTCGAAAGAATACGGGTTAAATATTAACATACAGTAGTAAATGCAGTGCCTAGTTAATATACTCGCTGCGTCTCAGCCTATATACATAATAATAAATACAAATTATGCAGTCGTATTTCTTTCGTACTTGCATTGTTTTAATTTATATGTTAACTTTTTCATCAGAAGTTTGACTAATATGCAAAAATCAATGTTTTCTTGTAATAGTATAAAGAATTTTTTATAAAGTTACACAATTTTTAGTATCGTAGAGCACATTTCGCTTCTCATTCATGGAGATCAATAAGTATTACTACAATAAAATTGTATACTAAGTCACCGAGGACATAGAAGTTAAAGTTGCTTTTGATGATTTGTTACACAGCATGATATAGTACCTATTGATATAGCATATACGTTTAAATTACTGTTTATATTTCAATTTAAGCTACAAAAACAACAATTAACACGATTGATAAAAATAAAATAAAAATATAAACGTGAAAAATTATATTTTTTTAAGATATAAATAGAACAGGGAATTAAAAAATTCGAAAATATGTTTTTATACTTGATATATTGCAAATTTCAATACTTTCAGGGGTCATAAAGATTAATTGTTCATAATTTATAAATTATGTATCTTTATCCGTGGTTTAGGTTTGGAAAAAAAAATGTAATTATAAATAAAAATTATAAATAAAGAGCATATTCATAAAATTAAAATAACACAACATAAATCGCATGTTAATTATAGGTGATTTGAATAAAATATCTAAAAAAAAAAAAATTATTAAAAGAGTAGCATACAGCAAATTATAGCAATTTAATACCACTACTGACTGTTCCATACACATTAATATTATTTTAAACAAACTTATCCAAAAACACTGTTCGTCACGGGTAATAATTGATCCAGACTGTATATTAATCATTAATCGTATAAAAAAATCGAATTATTTATACACTGTACACAATATAATACAGGAAACAAAAAATATAATTTTTTATATGCGCTCTACTTTTCTAACAATAGGTACCTACTGTACATGATACAACACTACAATTTTTTCAGTAAGAAAAAAAATAATGTATTCTTTTTCATAAGTGTAAAGAATAATAATAATAAAGGCACAAGAAAAATTGTATACTAATACACATTATACATATGAGAATTAGGTGTTGTATTTAATGATTAATACTGAATCGATTAAAAAAAACCCATGACTGCATGCCAATCCGAAATAAAAAAATTAATTTGTGCCTAACAGTTAGAGATTAGAAAATTAATTACAAATAACAAGATTAATTGAAACTAGATGGGTTTGCTGGTTTGGATCTATTAGTAAAATAAATTTTAGGTACATTGAAATTATTTAAGTACTGAGTACACTTAGCGAAAAAGATGATCAAAAGGCAAGAGTATTAGGAATCCTAAAAGAAATGAAAACACTGTCATTCATTCAAATATCTTATGTTATGAAATTACTTCTTAGAACCAATCACTGTGCATCAAAATCACTTGAAGAATGTACCATTATATTACTAGTTATCATTGATTTAATTAAATCTACAAAACAACAGCTATATCATATGCGCAATGATGAATTTTGGGATGATATTTAAAAAAAAAAGCAAAAGCTATTGCTACTAAAATTGGTATCAACATGTCTGAAAACAAAAATCGAAGAAAGATTAATTCGAATAAAAATCTTCTAGAATTTTATATGGAAACAACAACTGGTCAAGGTTCCAATAGAAAATCTTCAGAGTTTAGCAAAGACTAGTTTTCAGCAATTGACAGGTACTATTTCTCAGTAGTATAAAATGTTTAAATCATAAATTTTGAAATTGCTTAGGTATATGTATATTTTTTTTTTTAGATTTATCCATGAATTAGATAAACGCTTTAATGATATAAATAACAACATTTTTATGTTATTTTAACAAACAACGTTTTTTTTTTCCAGTCCTCATTATTTTAACTATCCATTCCTTAATGACTTTTTACAAATTTACAAACATTGTAATATTAATGAAATCAATCTGAAAGCTGAATTTCTTAGTGCTAAAAAATTGCTTTCGGATGTTTCAAATAAAAGCCATGATCTCTATTCTATTTCAAAAATATTAGTTCAACTTCCTAAAAGTTACTCTGAAACATTAAAAGTAATAATCATTTTTATGACCTTACCCGTGTCCACTGCTTCTAATGAACGTTTTTTCATGTCTTAAAAAAATTAAATCATACTTCAAACTATGGGTGATGAACGTTTGAATAATTTATTGATTATTACAGTAGAAAGTGATGAAGCATCAAAAATTAATCTAAATGAAACATTTGACATTTTTTCAAGAATGAAAAATCATCGCTACCCTTTAATCACTAAATATCTAAATGTACATTATAATATTACATGCTATTATTTGCTTATTTTAACTGCAATTATCATTTTTATATAATTTATACAGCTATTAATTTTATTTTATTGAAATTTACAATTACATATTATATAGTTACTATAAATAATTAAGATATACTATTGCTTAAAATTTTTTATTAATATTATGCTTATGCCTTATACAATTTTAAATGATTTTATAAATTATTAATTTTATAGTTATAATTATATATATTTAGTGAAATGATGGTGTTTGATGAATATTTTATTTGAAATTATTTTAATAATTTTTCTTTTTCAGCGACTCAGCGTTAAATTTATTAAAGATTACTGTAGTTATAAATAAATATATATATATATAAATTATATATTGGTTTTATTAACAATTATTTATATTTAATAAACAAATTTGTTAATACAATTCGGATACAGATTGGTTTCAGTGGCGTAGCGTGGGTATCGGTCGCCCGGGGCGGAAGACAATTTTACCGCCTTCTTAATTAGGTATTTCAATTTAATATATACTATAAATTATATACATTAATTCTAGAGAACTCTTTGGCCAGAACAGTTATCATTCTTTTGAATTATACAGGTTAAATTTTAAATAAAAAAGTTTATTTGTTTTAAAATCACGTTTATTAATACAAAAATTCTTACTTCAACCATTGATATAACAGGTACAAAGGCATAGGCACAACTAGGGTAGGGGGGCTAGGGAGATTAGCCCCCCATATATATTCCATGTTATACATGGGATACTGCATACAACATAGTCAATGGTTGTTTTACAGGGGGGGTCCAGGGGGTCTGAACCCCTGATCCAAAGTTTAGGATGTGATACATTTTTCGTTCGTGACGTTAGGGTTTTGAGTAGCTATTTATATGCGGGTATACACGCTTACTTATACATAATTCTAATGATTTCATCATTATTATTCCGTATATTTGAATGTTTGCCACAGTTATTTAGGTATTTATATTTCTCTGAAATGTTGACATTTACGATATCTATTATTTGTGATAATAATAGCGTTCGACCGTTCGAAGAATACACATTAGCGGATTAGCACAGCGATAAACTGACAATCACTTTTCACTTTTCAACCGACCGCGATGCCCCCGTTGAACGTATATATTGTAAACTTTTAATCTTGTATAAATAAGTTACCAATTATTATTTACGAGTTAATCAACAAATATTATTTTAATCTAAGGACTAAGATTACCATTCAATTTGAATCAAACTTAAAAAGTATTTAAAATTCAGGTTAGTAAAATTTATAATAACAATTTTAAATTGTTTTTCTTTTTAATTTACTAAGTGTTTATCCATAGGTTAATTTTAATTTTAATCCAAGTAAATTATTTTTTATTGTGAATGTAATTTTTACCACAAGCCAGTCAGCGATTTTAAAACTTTCAGCCATCTTTCACCGAAAATTAATAAATAAAGTACATTTTTTTATCAAAATATTATTATATTATCCTATCAGTTACTACAGTAAATATTGAATATTATTAATGGTTTACACTTTATTTGTATGTATTAAAATATAATGTTTAAGGACCCCCTTCAGAAAAAAAAATCAAAAAACCGCAACTGAGCATACTTAACTCACAATAGTGTTACATACAAAAAGACACATTGTAGTAAATCCAACTAAAATACCTATATTAACATGGTATATAAGAGTAGGGGTAATATACAGATTATCTTAAGTTTTGATAGGACGGCTGTAGTCCCCCAGATATTTTACCTTAGTTGAGCCTATGTACAAAGGTATTATTTAATCAAGCCATCTTCGAGGTGAACCCTAATTTTAAGTAGGTAATAGAACCTACTTATAGATACTAATACTTATTATAACTATCTTATTCCGCTCCAATTTCTTTTATTCTTTTCATTTTTGATGCTAAAATAAAAAAAAAATTGTAATGATAAAAGTTAGAGTTACAAAAGAAACTATCGAACATTTCAAAGAATAGGTATATTTTACACCACATCTGTCTATAGGCAATAATCTGAAAACCGGAAATATTTGTTTGGAACCCTGGGTATGCGATTGTATAACTCGTACATGACCGGATTTTAATAAATTAAAGCTTGAACTACATATCAGACAATCCAACATACAATGACATAAATAAAATATTTAATACTCACACAGTTGAATGGAGGTAAACGTAACGGAAAATTCAAATTTTCACAAAGTTATCCAATAATTTCATAACCACTACACGTACTTATTTGCACAAAAATCACAGTTATGAAACATTGTGAACTAAACAACTGAAGATCCATAAATAAAACTCTTTGAATTGTCAAAGCATCACGTACTTTCTTAAAGGGACGTAATAAACAATATTGAACTTAATATATATGAAACAAAAGTCATTTTCGCTGATTATAAGTCATAAAAAATCCAAGCACAAAATATCATTAAATAAAAAAAAGAATTTCCGAATTCGTCACAGAATAAGTAATGAAACATGCCGTGCTCTTTTCGTTCGGTTCGAATTTATAGTTGCGTTAAAAATATGAAATGGTTCAAATATTTACAAAATATATTTTATTATTTACTGTGAAATTTTTCCGCCCCCTAAAAAGTGCCACCCGGGGCGGGCCACCTCCTCTGTCCATCATCACTACGCTACTGATTGGTTTATATAAAACTGTAAAACAGTATTAAATGACAGTTAGTCTATTTGTTGAGCGTTGCGATCAAATTTTTTTTTTTTTTTTTTTGGTGTAAGTTTCATACTTATTGGGCCGATCATTAATTTGCCCTACCTTAGCTAATATTGAAATGACGCCCCTGTTGCAAATAGTGAAAAAATTTGTATTTAAATAAGAATAAAATGTAATTTTTCTACATTATCAATAAAACGTGTTTTACAATCGTTGGCCAACAAATTGTTTATCGATTAATCGTGAGTATTTTACAATGTACAAATATTCTATACTTTTTTATTTTTTTTTTTAATTAATATTTATTACAAATCACTAAATCCGAATAAAAAAAAAAAAAAAATGAAATTTGTTTCGGGTGAAAGGACCTCACCAAAAGTAATATTCCCCCTCATATTATGACCATGATCCGGCCCTGAGAGTGTTGTTTCACTTTATTTTCATGGAGATACATTATCTGCCTCACTTTTCCCCGGTCACCGGTCGACCGCACATTTTCCACGTAATATTGTGCGTGCGGTCTACATCGTTGACACGTGCATGGAAAACCACCGAACTGCGCCGCAACGACGACGTTTTTCCCATTCGTTTCCGTAAAACAAAAAACAAAAAAAAGGGCCTAACCTGCGTGCTTATCATTATTAACGTTACTATTACGTATCCGTACAACGTAACCGGGCGTCTTGGTAACAAACACCCGGGGGTTTCCGTGCGGTTGCACCGTCGGAATGCCGTTATAATATTGCATTACTAATATTATTTTACCGTGCACACCGGTATTACGTACGCAAACGATTCGCGCACCCCATGCCGAGGGACGCGCGTGCGGTCGACTCGGACGGGTCTCCGCTGTCATCGCGCGCGTACTCAAATGTGATATATTCGTACATGTACGTGTTGTACTATACGCGGTACATAGGCGGTAAGCACTCGGGGTTACCTGAGTTTCCGTGCTTGCGAGTCGACCGGCAGCTACGTTAGTGTCTTTATTTTGTTTTTATAATATCGTAGCATGCGTTCTCGTCTACATGGAAGACGAACAGCGGACGGTACGTACGAATATATAATATGATGTAAAATAAGAACATGTTTTTTTCGGAGTTGTTTTTTTCTTTTTTTTTCATTCACTCGCAACCCGCACGTTTACGGTGAATAGGAAAACATTTTAGTGCGTTTCTCGACCGGATAAGGGTATACGAATACACGTATGATACCTTGTATAATTAATTAATAGTATAACAGCGATAATCAACTCGACTTCTCCTACACGAATCGAATCAAACATTCAACATCCTTCAACTTAAATTCTGCACTTTACATGCCAAACAATTAACTGTTGTAGATTTTCAAGTTCCCGATTTGTTTAATTCTATTTTTTGAAAATTTGGGAGACGAAGTAAAAAAAGTGAGGAAATCGATCTGAACTAGATTAACTCGACGCGAGTTTTAATCAGTTTTCAAAATACTTTTTGCATTAATTCATTGATGGGTATGTGGGAAATAGAAAACATTTAAATATCTATGGTACGGATGTGCAACAAAAAAAACCATAGCTTTTAATCACTTAAAAAACAGTAAAATACCAAAAAATTTAACAAAAAAAAATTAATTTATCATATAAGTAATAATAATATATACATATATAACATTTACGCATTAAATTTTGACTTAGTAATATTTATATTACACAAAAAACAAATCTAATTTTACTGAATTTACAGGAAAATAAAAATAAAAATTATTACGTATATTTTTTTAAATTAAATAAATCATAATTTCTTATAAATTTGGTTTTTTCTTTAGAATTAAGTTTTTCTAGAATTTCTTAGCATTTAACTGTATTATTTAATAATTCAAAAAGAAATAGAAAACAAATATTGTCTACAATTCTTTAGAGTGGAAATATTAAAAAATCCAGAATCTATTTCATATCCAGAATGAGAAAGTCGTTACAACCCTTGTTGTAGGCATATATCTAAATTTCTGGAAAGGAAGGGCTAAAACCCTAAAACCCTACCCCTGTGTACGCCTCTGATAATCGTTATCTTGCTTGGCAGATTATCATCGATTCATTTATAGTTAATCAGTCAGTGCACAATTATTTAAAGTGTGTGGTTACATTCGAGAATTGTGTTTTACTTAAAGTTGTCACAATAATATTTTTCTATTGATATTATTGAACAAATTAAAGTTTTATTTTTATTAATTTACAGATTTGTAAGATTATTCATTAAAAAATTGTATTGAACTGACTTATTTGACTTGCAGGAATTTAATTCCAATACACGTTTTATTTCACAAAACTAAAAATAAAAATAACGTTTGGGATAAGGGACCTAGTTTTATTTCTGATTGCTTTTAGTTGAATAAAATAACTAGCGTGCATACAAATTATATAATGGTTATCATTTTGAGTGGGGTGTAAATCTAGCCCTGCACTCTTCGTTCCCAACCTGATACGTCACAAATCGACTTTCATCAAACAATTTATAATACACGTTCGGATAATAATGATAGGTGTTACATACAAAATATTTATGTATTTATATTGATGCGATTATTTCGAGCCTAATCGCCTTATATTTTGTGATATGAAAAATGAAATTTTTACTTCAACGAGAAACACATTATGTTTATTATAAAAAACTAGTTTTGCACCATGTTAATTTATCATTTCTTCATTTATTTTGAAGAACACTGCGTTATTGTATAATATGAAAAATTTATTTCTTGTGGCTATAAATCATTCTAATGATATCCATTTTAAATATACGTTTGTATATCCTCCTTCTATTTCTTTATACAATTATATACATATAATATACAAACTAACTAATTTCCCGCGAGTTACCAATTCACACTTGTACAGTAGACTCATGATCAGGGCTCGTAAGTTCATGCCCTAAAAAATGCCTAAATAAGCATGCATTTATGCACTTAAAATTGGCAAAATATGCTTTGAAATATGCCTTAAAAAGTTAAAAAATATGCATTTATATGCACTAAATATCTCAAATTATGCACTTAAAAATGCTTACTTAAAATTTTTTTATTTATATTTAATAATTATTTATTTTTGAAATAACATGAATTATCCATTCATTTTTTTTTTATAGCTATATTTTATTATTTTTATGTTACAATTAAAAAAAAATAGATTTTAAATACTATTTAATACTATTCCTGAGCTTCATGAACTGTGTATAATGTATGTCTTTGTCAGTTATTCATTTTAAATCTGAAACTTTTAAAACAAATTTATTCATTAATACTGAAATAACATTAATAACTTAATTACAAAATTTATATTTACCTTAGAAATTACACTGTACTATCAGCGATTTTTTAATGTTGTCAAGCTTTAATGAACGACGGTTATCTGTGACTAAATTTTTGTATTGTGAAAATGACCCTTCAACGTTAGTAGAGGTGACTGGTGCATATTTAAAATACGAAAAATCATCAAGGGTCATGTCTTCGGGTAGTCCTAGATTTGTCATACTTTCCTCATCACCGGATAATATTTTGCAAATTTTGCAAATCATTTTGTAGCCGGCATTACTATTTAGAACTGAATCTAATTTAGTTTTAATACTGTCACTATGTTGCCCTTGAAGTTTTTTAACTATGCCACTTATTGTTTCGGTTATTTTAATTGAATCAAACAATGATAATTTTTTCTCTTGAAGTTGTTTTATGGCCGTTGGTAAACATTCAAAGTTCGATTTGATATAAATCAAATTTGCTTGCAGCGTTTGAGATTTCAATACATCTTGAGCTTTTTTAATTGCTACGCTATCATTTGAATTAAATGATTCGACAACATGCTTAATTGACTCAAAATGTTCACAATAATATATAGCTGCCGAAATCCATGTTCCCCAGCGAGTTAGAATTGGTTCTGGTGGTAATGCTAAATCAGGTTCAAGTGTTTTGAATATTTGTAAGCAATGTGAGGATTTGCGGAAATTTTTTTTCACATTAGCCACTAAATCATCAACAACAGGAAAATGTGAACGAATGTCTTCTGCTACTCGGTGTAATGCATGCGCAAGACACGTTACATGCACTGTTTTAGTGTAAAATACTTGTAAATGACGTGCTGCTTTCTTCATATAAGGCGCTGCGTCTGTTAAAAACAACAGCACGTCATTATAATGTAACCCTTCAGGCCAAATTAAGAACAATGATCTGTCAAACACTTTACAAATAGTGCTGTGGTTTGTTTTATCAAGTTCTTCGACATTAATTAAAAATATTTCACCGGGGCCATCGTGTGACAGAATACCAATAATTGTGTTGACTATATACCTTCCTTCGATGTCAGTCGTTTCGTCCATTGAAATCCATATTTTTTTCCCATAGATAAGTTTTTTGATTTCATTCATTTTCTCGGTGTAGCAGTCATCAATCCTCAATGTAGATTCGACAGGAATATTTTGTCTAGTATACTTGGCGAGAAAACTTTTAAACTGTGGATTGGCAAGCTTGTTTAACGGAATGTTTGCTACCAACATAGCTCTGCATAAATCTAGATTAAAGTCTGACTTTTTTGAAGTTGTAGGCATAAGTTGTTGCAAATTTTTCCGCTCATTATTTTTTTGAAATCGAATAAGTGATGCTTTGTGTTTTTCAGTATTAATATGCTGCACAATACTAAAGCGTTTTTCACTCGCTACTTTTATTTCACAAACCTTACAAAATAATATTTTACTGTCGGTTGAGAATATATTTTCACCAAAATCAGTAACTAATTGCTTTAGTTTAAAGGCCGAAGACGGTTTTTCTTTCGGCATGTTGGATATTATTGTTGGATTTAATGAGACGAACATACACATATTTTTCATTTGCATTTTTGATAGATGCTAATAGAATATTGTATAATATGCCCGATAAAGTAGAAGTATGCATAAATATGCCAAATAGGCAAAAAACCTCTAAATATGCAAAAACATGCAAAATAAGATTTCACATATTTAACTGTGGTACCTTTAAATAGATTTCTATGTCATCTAGCATTAAATACAACTTAGCAAGATTGATATGCAAATGCATGAACTTACGAGCCCTGCTCATGATAATTCGAAAACCTCTATAAATCGAACTAAAAACTTGGTCCCCCTGGGAAAATCTCTATAGCTCAAATAAACCAAATGTATTTCCGTCCTCTCTATAAATTAAAAATAATAAAATTGGAGACGGCGATAAACACTCGGACACGGACGTATTTATATTAACCTTATTGGCGCCGTAGTTTTAAAAGTGTGTGCATTTAACAAATATATATGGGACGATCTTTAAGCCTCTATGTATAAAATATAAATAATGAATTATGAAAATTAAAAGAACTCATTTATTATGTATGAATATAACTTATTAATATATATTTATATATACTTATATACATGCTTTTTTGACAGTATTTTTAAAAACGTATGGTATATATAAGACCAGTGGCATAGATACAATTTTTTTCTGGGTGGGGGAGTTAAGAGTAAGTTTTTAAGTGTTCTTAGTATATCTTAAAACGAAGTCATATGCAATAATATTACATTTAAAATGGTATTATTATTATATCCCATATTTAATGAAAATTATTTTGTTACTCAATTTTTAATATATACCTAATCATAGTAAAATCAAAATATTTTACTATAATATGTAAATATTAATAAATAATAATCAAATATCATTAAAAAAAAAAAATCTGTGGGGAGAGGTGGAAACCCCTTACTCCCTCGCCGTAACTACGCTACTGTATAAGACTATGGTACTTAAAGAGATAAATATATGAATAAATAAAAAATATAAATAAAACATATCTAATGCACCTAAAATAAATGACATATTTGTATTGTAATAAAAATGTTCATCATATTTTTAATTATATAATTTATTTTTCAACCTTATACAGTTCGATAGTTTTGTATTTTCTGAATTTCGAATCATCGGAATCTATTGATTACAATCATGAGGTCCCGGTAAATAATTTGTATTCAATGTATTTATATTTGTACCGGTTAATATGACGTTTATAAATGACTATACGGATGTAATGACAGGTTATTTTCAAAAATAATTTTTCATAATGACTATTTACATTTATTGAATTGAGATTTTAATAGAAGAAAAAAAATCTTCTGAAAATCAATTACGGAACACGAAACTAATAATACCTGTGTAATATTTATAATGGAAATACTTTTCATTTTATTTTTTGCTGTGTTTAAGTCACGATTTTAGTGATTGAAATATAACACAGAACATTTTGTTCGTATACATCAGGATCAGGGATGGGCAACTCAAAGTTACTATAGGGCCAATTTTTAGAAAATTAAAATCCAGTTAATTAACATTTATATACACTAAAATAATAAATTCAATACACACGACAAATGCGATACGAAGAAACTGATAAAGTTGAATAATTCGGTACAGTTATGTTTGAAAGCTATACATATATTCGTACATATTATATGACATTTAGATATTTAACAATGTATAATACCAGATAACAATTATATCGATAACATAGTGTATAGATAATAAACTTTAAAATTGTATGATGTAATTTGAAAATATAGCACGGGCCGGATAAAAAAGGCTCATCAGTTGCCCAACCTTGGTATACATTAACAAGTTTTAAAATGTTTTCAAACATTTTGGTTATCATGTCCAACATTTAAGAACAAAAAGTAACAGTCCCTTGTATGTCATTGTTATTATTGTATTATTACATAATTGTAGAATATATATATATAAATATCTGCTCGCATTAATTTTTATTTTTAACGAACATGTGCGCAGTTAAAGAGATCTCGGATAGAGTTACACAAGAAACACACGGTAGCCAGTGAACATCGATCCGTGCAATGGATACCACAAGTGGACATGGTCACCGACAGTCTGGACATGGCCTTGCTGTCCGTGTACAGTCATTCGGGTCTGACGTTTCCCCGGACCAACGAAGTGTACATGCAAAAAGAAACCTTCGTGCTCTGTTTGAAGTGAGAAACTGAAAACTATAAAAATATTTATCAGATCTACCCTATAATGAGTTGGTATACGTTCATGCATAAAATTACTTTTTCCCTTGCGCGATCTAAGATCTCGCGACTGCTAATACAATGTTAATTAAACATAGTTATAATATAATTATATATATATTAAATATAGTAGGTTTTACTTACGCGATCGCGGTTGGCAATCTAAATCTGTTCGCGATTGTTTTGTAGTTTTGAATAAAAAAATTATGATGCAACACTCATTTTATGATTGACTACTTATTTTATAGATAATCGAATAGGTACCTATAAAGTATTTCATGATAACCTTCGGTACTTCTATTTGTAAATAATGGGCATGCTCTTTTCTTCTGACAAACACCAGAGAAAAACGTTATCAACATCTTCAATTACAAGAATTTTCAATATATTTACTTCATATGCTGTATCAGTTATAATTTAAAAAATTAGGATCGTTTACTCAGTTTGCTCGTTCACACGTCAAACTATGAGTACAATTGAATGATGCAATACAATGATTACATTATTATTCTCTCGATCGCGACGTAAAATGGTCCAATATAAACCAAAACGACACGAATGCGATTTTAGTTCGCGATCGCACAAGGAAAAACGTAACTACCTTAATAGAGATGATAGACGACATGCTCATACCTATTTCAAATGAAAAATAAATATTTCCGTGGTAACATACGACATTAAGGCCCTTGCAAATACGTAATTATTGAGTGCAGTGGCGCAACTAAGGGTGGGGTTTGGGAGTTGAGACCCTCCACCCCAAAATTTTTCTGCGGTTTTTACAAATTCTACGTAGGAAAAAAAAAGATTTATCTTGAAGACGCGAAATGGCTGCTTGATATGAAATATGAATATTATTCGTATTATAATTGATAACAACAATAACATGACAATATAACAATATGACGTTAACAATAGGTATTCACTTTTTGACCAAATTTAAAATAAGCCAATTCCCTTTTCGACCAAAACAAAAATTTATATAATAAATTTAAAATAATAAAATAATGATGTACAATTTTTGTCAACAATTATTAAAATATTAATATAAAAGAGAACGATATTTTGTATCTAGTTTTGATCTCTTATCATAATGAAAATTGCATTTTTTTTCTTCAAAAAATTGGAACTTTAATTATAAAAATTAATAATAATAAAAATTTGCCCCAAGGAGAATTATAGTTTAAGCCAGTGCTTCTTAACCTTTTTCAAACTGCCGCCTCTCCCTAAGAAGCAAAATATTTTTCAACACCCCCTCCCCCATTACTTTATTAAAATT
Organism: Sipha flava; assembly: GCF_003268045.1. NCBI lineage: Eukaryota > Metazoa > Arthropoda > Insecta > Hemiptera > Aphididae > Sipha > Sipha flava. The sequence goes on along the minus strand of NW_020272859.1, from coordinate 703,640 downwards.
AAAATTAAAATAGTATACATGAAATGTTTATAATTTACTAATAAAATGTAAAATTTATGTTTAAATATAATTTAAAATGATAATTTAAATGTTTCGAAATGTATTGATCAGTGAGATGGTTGTACTTGGTGATTCAAAGTCAATTTTTTTATGTTTGGTTCAACATCTGTGAGATGAAGGCGTAAATCTCCTCTTTTGACGATGTCGAGTCGATTTCTTTTTTTCGCTATTAGATAATAACGCAATACCTCTGGTATATGTAGTTTATATTTCATAATAACGAATTTATTTTAGAAATCGATAAACGGGAAATAATTACAGATAAATCTTGGTACATTGCTTTGAACAGAAAAAAAGTTCACCACCCCCTTATCGCCCAAAACGAGCTCACCGCTCCTTCGTACGCCTTCACCACCCACCGGGAGGCGATATCGCCCTCGTTGAGAAGCACTGATCTAAGCCTATCCTAGTTTTTGTACAAACCTTGATACTGTTGTAAATAGGATTATGCTCTGTATGTGAACCTAAAACCTCGCTACGCGAATAAAACCCTGAAATTATAATATATTATAGTAGTTTCCATCCAAATCAAACATTGTATGTCATTATTTTAAATTTTGGTCGAAAAGGGACTCGCCTTATGACATACCTACATAAAATTTTACAATTGACTATTAAAAATATTTAAATTTATTTCTTTTGCGAAATAACTGCTTAAATGTAAAAACACTTCAATCCAGTGTTTTATACACGAGGGTAAACTATTGGATTGAAAGTACAGTACACCCTCTCCAGAGTCAAAAATAAAAAAAATAAAAATAATTTAAATGTTCATGGAGCGAAGTTAGTAATATCATTGATTAAAATACTAGTACTTATAATATTTATAATATTATAGTATTTTTATTAGTATTTATAATAAATGGTAATATGAATTATTAAATATGAACCTCCACCCCCACAAAAATTTTAAAATATATTACTGCTTCAACTGATGAAAAGTATAGAAAAGTTAAATATTAAAACACGGAAAACAGTTTTCAAAGTGAAAACTTATTTAAGAAATAATATTGGACAATTCCGACCGAAAGGATAGTGTAAAAACATGAAAATTACGACATTGATATTGATGAGGTTAACAGATTTGTAAGACTACCTCGAAAATTAGATTTTATATTATAAAAATACACGTTAAATATTACCTAAAAATTAATATTTTGAAATAATTAAGTTTTTAATGAGAAATAAATAATTCTATAGTTCAAATTGTGCGTACTTGTTAGGTTAGATTATTATAAATATGAAAATGTATGAGCTAAACTCCCCCAAAATATTTTTTGTGTACGCGCTTGTATACAAGTATCTATTATACATTGAAGATTTTACAGGTTAAAGTCAAAAATGATTACAATCATAATTAAAAAATTGTTTAAAAAAAATATTAATACTATCTAATAAAGGTTGAATGTAATCGTTTTTATTTCAATACCATTTAAAATCATTAGTTTTATATTTTTATGTATTATAGTATAGACTATTATTAAAGTTTCTCCAAATGATAAGTGATAATTTATCATTTAATTTTTTTTTTTACTTCAGTATAAATTTTGTTAACAGTATGTTATAAAATATAACTATTCCTGATAAATAAGAAAATATTAATGTTAACAATGAATACAAAGAATTTTTTTTTAAAATATAATGTAGTTGGAATCGTATAACAAGGAATAAGATGTTTATGATCTAAAAAAATATATTAGAATACAAGTATACAATAAAAATATTTAAGTAAGACTAAAAATGTATTAGAACGGTTTAAAAGAATACTTATAGGAATATATTTAAAAATATATAATTAGACTCAAGATATGTATTTATTTCTCAAAAAATCAAAAGAAAAACTATGAGTTAATAATATCCATATACATAACATCCTAGGATCACAATAAAAAAATATCAAAATGGTATAGGGATATAAAGTTGAAGTGGATACTTATGAAACACTTAGTGTACATGTTTATAAAAACTGAGGTTTATTATTATAAAGGAAACAACTAAACAACTATCAACCGGATCAGAATGCAGAAAAACTATTTAGAAATCATCCATTGAAAATGGGTGGGCTTCTCTGTGAACGAAAAAACATAAACAGTATTAAACTTGGATTAGTTGGAAGCCATATTTCACAAACTAATCATGGATACTCTCGAAAAGAAGATGGGACGTTTTACAATTATTAAATCATGTCTGTTAACTATATTTATTTTTAATTTCTTATTAATACTTTCATCATTTCTAACACTTAAAATATATTGAAATTTTCAGACATACGAACAAAATGTTTTCAATTTATTCATGTTATCAAAATTTAGATTTGAAAAACCTTGAAAAACCATATATTGTAGGTAATTATATAATTCTATAACTAAAATAGAAATATTGTATTTATTATTAATTACATACAAGTTGTAACATAAATAGTAATATATTATTATATTTTAATTTACATACATCATTTATTTTATTATACTCTTATATACATACATAGTTTTTGCTTTAATAAGAAGTATAATACAATTTATTGAAACCATTTATTTAATAGGTATGTTATTTATAGTTAAATTTTTTTAAGGGACACATCTATGACAATATAATATACTATGATTATTACATATATAATAAAAGTAAAAATAAATGTTAAACATGATGTATATAAATGAATATAATTAACATTGAATTAATACTATGATTAGTTATACAATGGTACAAGCAAAATGTAATAATTAATCTCATGTTAATCTGTAAATATCAAATGCAGAAGAACATTTTAAGATATTTATATATTTAGATATTCAATTCATTAGTATAAGGACGGCAATGAGAGATTCAAAACATATAATTTTATTTCAGTATTATTATTTTTAACACATAAATATGATTTTATGAAAATAAGAAATTGAAAAACTGTCCAAGTGTTGAGTCAAAATTGAACATTAATTTACAAAAAAAAAGCATATATTAATAATACACCATAAAAAATTGTAAATACAATTATTTTATTAATGTTTTACATTACATTATACTGAAGAGTAAAACGCCACTTAAATGTTGGTTTAGTTATAACTTAACATATTGATTAAATGTTCAGTATGTGTACAATACTTATATTATATAATATTGTATAGTAAAAACAATACTAAAAAGCCAATATTTTTATCAATATAATATTAACAACAAAAATTGGTAAGGAGAAAAAAAAGGAACATTAAGTAGGTACTAAATATTAAATACATACAGTTATGAACTCATATTAAATGAGTTTATGTACATTTTTATGGTGGGAATAAATATATTCAATGAATGTTTCATTGAATAATGTAAAAATTTTAAATTTAAATTTAATTACAACACTTTTGATTATAATTAGTTTTTCAACTCTAAACCTTAAAATTGACCTGACTTTTTTACTCAACCATGATTGTCAGTAAAGTACAATAAAAAGCATTTCAAAATTTAAATGTATATAACACTTGAGATAATGTATAATAAAGGAATTTAATTTGTATTGTATAATACAATAATATTAATAATATTGTATATAATTTACATTAATTTGTAATACTTAATTAGGCAATGAGCCAAGGAGATAATATCGTCATCACGAATTAGGAATTATTATAAAACATCACATAAAAATTGGAATATAACAGTAAATATAAAAATAATTAAATTTTAATTAGTAAAATATATTTGAAATATTACATAAATATTACTGTTTTAAATAGTATTTATTTAATTAATTCCAGTAAGGCTGACTAACATTTTTTTTTTATATAAATTCAAACAAACAATAACATGAATTTAAGAAAAATGCAATCATTTTCTAAAAAGATATCTTATATACATTACTCTTATCAATGAATATTATTACACATTTTATGGTTTTACAAAATTTAAAACAAATAAGGGGTCATTAGTAATAAGATCAATGCATTTAACTAAGCTTTTAATTATAATTGGAGTTAGAAAATATATAATAATAGTTTTAACCAAATTTATTTGTATATTTAGAAAAAAAATTGAAGTTATATAACACCAAAAATACAGAAGTCAGTTAATTTTTGAATAATTTATGAGTACCAACAAATATTTCTATTGAAACTATATAATATCTGTTCATAAAAATACCATTAATGCAGGATATCTCTATAAAGTAAATAAAAATTAAATTATAGATAGAAATGTTATCTTTTAATTTTTCTTAATTCGTGAGACATATATTAAATATATACTAAAATGATAATATATATTGAGTCTATTTGAATACAGTTTAAAACTTAAGAAATAATTTGATACATATTTTTTTTTTTTAATTAGGAGATATAAACATATTTTATCATACCATAACAATTATCATCTTTTTAAGTTTTCCTGGTTACAAATGTAACTGTAGTATTTTCGACATAAATATAACATTATTATAATAACCAACCATAAAATCGATATATATTTTAAAACTAATTTAAATTATATACAATACAATAAATTATACTACGACCAAGATATAACAATGACTATTTTATATTTGTTTTGGTTTGAATTAATCAATGTAATGTCTATTTCCTGGTGGATACACCCCCTTTAATAAATATGAAAATATCAGTGTTAATAAAGTAAGCCCATATGCACATATGGTCATTATTATCTTGGCCGCAATTTCATTTAAATTAACTGCTGAAAATATTATCCAATAAAATAGTTCAACAAATATATATCAATACAACTTAAATACATAAAATATTCATCATTTTTCAAAGAATCGTAAATTAACCTTGTACTTAATATAAAATACTAATGAACTTAAATAAGTTTTATTTACTCGTATTTGTTTTTTATGTTAATATAAATAAATTTAAGAATGTATTTTGATGATTTATGCCCAGATCATTTAGAAATACTATTTTTATCTTTTAAATATTTAATGGCACATATTTGAACGATTGAAATGCAATCAATTTAATGGTGATTCATTTTTCATAAAGCAAATTATTATATATATATATATGAACTTCCCTTGTACTTGAATATTGGTTAAAAGATAAATCACTATCATTAAACAAATAGCAATAAATATAATTTAGAGAAATTAATGAAAAAAAAAAATAATATTTTAGGGCAATAAAAAACGTCTATTTAATTGTTTTAAATATATAATAGTTAATAGTTCAGTTGAGTAATTTATGTTACATAATTTTATTGTTAATTTTGTATTGTTAAATTTATTTTAAAGGAATGTTGATACTTATAATACTAACTTAATTTAAATCAAATAGGAATATATTTAACAATATTTGATAAATTTATATTTAAGACATTGTAATAAAAAACTAGTCTTAGCAATACAAACGATAAATAAAAACTAAGTATTAATGTCTATAAATATAAAACATACATGCATAGATATTTATAAACATTTATGACATAGAAATTTATTTTGTATTTTTAAAGGCATGTGCAGACTTAACATTATTAATAAAACATTTTTAATTTAAAAAAACAAATATACTCAATTAACATATTTCAATACAGTTTTAAAATTTAAATACTACTAATCCACTTAATGAGAGTTGCTAAAAAAAAATTAATAAATGTACATCTGCACAAACTTATAGAGGTATTTGATTTAATTAGTATTTTAATGAATTATATAATAATAAAAAATTAAGTTATAAGGAACTTATGAATTTATTGGTACATTATTTATTATATTTTGATAATAGCATGAATATAAATTTTTTATTTGGTGATTTTAGAATAGCTTAAGAATATTATAGACTTAAAGAAAATATTTAATGTAAAGCTGTGTATGGAATAGTTTTAAAATATAGTAATAGATTTAAAAATAAACCATTTAAGTTCAGTCTTTTCATATCCTAAATAATGTAAATATATTTGATCATTGTAATATATTTAAGCTGAGCTTAAATGTACGAGATGAAAAATTAATTTTATAATATATCTTAACTAGTATAATTAATTCTTATTTTATAGTAACATTCTAAATGATACCCATATAATAAATATTAAAATTATTTAATATATATCAATAAATTATGTTCTTAGATCAAAGTTATATTTTATATAAACCTGGTTCACCAACGCAAATTAAAACTCTACTTAAATGAATACTTAAGTTAATAATCTTAGAGAAAATTAATATTGAAGAATTTATTTCCAAATGTAACTTGAATGGGTTTATATGCATAACATGTGATTACATATTTCTTAAATGGTTTCCAAGTCTCAGTCACTACGTAATTTTGAAGAACTATTACATAGTATTTAATTTGACGGTACTACACAATTTTTGGATGATTTATAAATTCTCAATCTGGAAAAGGGAAGCAAAATAGACGCTATAGATTAATATTTCATGACTTATAGTGTACCTGAGGGGTGCACTTGATGTTAGTTAATGTTGGTTAGTGTTAGTGCTAGTATTGTTAGTATTGTTAGGATTACTACAAGCGTTATTTGAAGCCTTTTTTCGTACTTGTCTTTTCCGATCAGCATATATCAAACACTTCATTTGCTCTTTATTTTCTGCAGCATTCAAGCTATCTTCACTATCTTCTTGGCTATTTTCTTGAAAAACATTATCAAAATCACTGTCTTGATCTTCTTCCGAATCCCAATGTTGCCATTGCCTGTAATTTAAATAATATTAATGCTAAACAATTTATAACTATATTCTAAAAACATAAGAATAATAAAAAAGGGTAAAATATTGATTTAAAAAAATTATAGATTAGAAATAATTAAAAACCACTGTTGTACTACTACAACATATATATATTATACATAACTATTAATACTTTATTATTTAAGTTGTAATTTTTTAATAAAATAGTTTGTGCAATTTGTTTTAAAAAATGTATTATTTTATGTTAATTATACTAATAGATTACGCGATAAGTAAATTGAATTACTTTGAACAAAAATTAGAAGTATAGAAAACATTTTACATAAATATTCTTCTTCTTCCACAGCTATATAGCCCATTTACAGCCATCATTATTGACACAAAATCTCTCAATTGTTTCCTTTCATCATATATATCCTCAAAAGTAAAAAAAAAAATCAAAAGTATTTTTTGATACCTTAAACTATAAAATCCACATCAGATCTATGGACATCCTAATGGACTTTTTTTTTTGTTAATTTTTTTTATGAGAAATTATTTCATTACTTATTCATCTGCTCTTCAGAAATGATTTAACCATTTTAGATGTTTACTTTTTATATATGATATATTATATTTGGCCTATTATTTAACTTCCTTTGTTTTTGAAATTCTTTTCTCTAATATGTTTGTAAAACTATGTTAAGTTTTAAACCATGTATGCTTCTCAGAACCTTCCTCACAAAGGTCATTTGAAGTTTGCTATCTCCTTTGGTTAAAGATCATAATTCAGTCATGTAAGTGACTATAAATCCTAGATAGCTATGATACAATAATGTTTTTAAGTTATGTGACAGTAGTCATGTTCGCTACTAGAATCAAAATATTGGGTGTGCTGAAATTTCTGAAAGTAAAATTAAATGGTATTTAACTGTAATTACTACAGATTATATAGATTTAAAAAAAAAACAGGAGTGCTACATTTGAACTCAGAGGTGCTAAAAATTAGTGATGGGAATAATCAAATGATTCATGATTTAACAGCTTGAAGTGGTTGAATAAATAATCAAATAATTATCTGTAAGCGTGATAGTGAAATGCATTTTCAATCCAAATATAATATATAATATAATATATAAATACATATTAAACAGATTAATGTGGCGATTACCGACACCGGGAATAATACCAATGATTAAAAATAAAATAAATAATAATGCAATACTGATGGAGTCGACTTTTTAATTTAATACTTATGGGCAATGAGTAATTTTTTTGAATAATTCAATTAATTTGCTTTTGATAAATAAGTATGGTACCATTATTTTGATTATTAAATCATTCAATTATTTTGATAATCAAAAAATAATAATTGAATCATATGCTTATTCCCATCACTACTAAAAACCCTAATGTGCCCCCTTAGTTGCACCTATGACAGTAGTTTAATTATGCAAGAGTAGCATCGATTACCACATGCTATTCAATTGTTGACTTCTCCATGCATGTTATTGCTATTTATATTAATGCCTAGGTATTTTAATATCTCACGATTTTTACTTATTTTATATTGTTATATATGGTTATATATAAATATATATATATACTTATATTAATCAAATAAATCTACTTTATTCACAACCTGGTTTTGTTTGAGCATTTTAACCTTTTAATATAGATTTTTCATATAAATATATAAATAAATATGTATTGTTATATTTATATCAGCAATTACCTATAATTGGGTCATGGCTCGTTTTACATTAAAAAAAAAATTCTCATAAACTTAGACAATTTTAACAAAATAAATTAAATATACTTTAACTGAAAAGAAGGAAAATAAATTACTACAAAGATAAAAACTGAAATTAATCACAGTTATAATTTGATTGGTTCAAACTGTATAATTTAATTATAATTAGTTTTTTTCAATTTAATTAATAAAATAATAAATTATTTTTAAGTAGTTTGAAAATTCTATCATTAATGAGATTATACAGACATATATATACAGTAAGAAATAATAACAGGGTGATAAATAAAATATTTTATTTAAATTTTACAAAAAAAAAAAAAAAACATAATATTAACATACGATACATATACAATATATTTATAATTAGATTCAGAAAAATAAGATAATACTTTTAATTGAATATGTATTAGTAAATAAAATATCTTACTTTACTTCCGGATGCATTGAAAATTTCTTCCTTTCATATTGATCATATCTCTCACTTTTTTTCCAAAAATAATAAAAATGAACCAGCTCTGCTACTGATCTAGTTTTAACCTATTTGAAATAAATATTTTAAATTTTTATAAAAAAAAAAAAAAAAAAAAGTATAAAAGTACATAAGTTGTTTCAACAAATTATTTTACTATTATGATTGTTAAATACGTCCCAATATTGAATTGACACATTTTTCACAGCCAAAAAACAAAATTAAAAATTTAATATTTAACTTTTGAACTGAAAATTAAATCTAACTACAATCTGCTAGAATTATTTATTATATTGAATGTACATTGACACATGCAAATTAAGATCATACGTTTAGAAATACTATGTTTAATAAAACAACTATTAAAATGAAATACATTCATCAAATCATTGACCAACCTCTTTTTGTATAGCATGGAAATTTTTCCCATTTACCAGTAAACCCATTTCGAATTTCAGAGTTTCATCTTCTGACCATACACTTAATGACTTCTCCAATGGTATAACATTTAATGACATCCTTCTAAGAGCTTCAGCAACATCATGACCACATTGAACCAACAAGTAAAGTGCCTGCCATAAAATAAAATTTATATAAATACATATCTAACACAGTAGTTAAAATTTTGTTTGACTTAATATATATATATATATATATATAATATAATTTTTTTAAATTATTTAGTAATTTACTTTTAATTAATAAATTATGATTAATATTGTCCTATATTTTATAATCGTTTTATTCAAAAATGTTTGATGTAAAATTTCAAGTTTTTAAAAACAAATCAACAATACAGTTACCCTTATGTTTACAATTTAGTTTTTGTAGATACTTACATTTTTCAATAAATATTTTAAACAGTTTTTTTTTGTTTTGTCAATCAAAACATAATAAAATTATAGAATGACAATTCATAATTTATTATATTATGGACATCCAATTTATAACTGCAAATTGAAAGATTACCTTTTCATTATCACGAACACCAACAGTTTTATTAGTTTTAGGTTTCAAAGCCTTGGTAATCTGCTGAATTTTCGTCAAATAATCTTCAATTAAATCTTCATTCAATACATTTGGATCCCATAACAGTTCATCATTGTTTTCATAAGGTAATACATCACCATATGTTGATAACCCATCCGTTACTAATGCTTGAAAATTCAATCCAACATTAACACTCTAAAAAAAAATTACATTTTAAAATCTTTTATTATATTCTTAAATTAATTCAGAATCAACAATTAACATACTTTCCAATGAAGTTCCCAATGAGGTCTATAGTCTTCATCTTCATCTTCACTTTGTACTTGGTCTGCAATTTTTTTTTTTTTTTTTTAAATTAAAATTTGTTTAAAATATTTAAAGCGAAAAAGTGCTGCAGTAACTGATTAAATTATTTATTAGAGTTAAATAGTTTTGTATACTAAGATAAGTTTAAAGAAACATAGTAATCAAGTTTACAATATTACAGCTAACATAAGTATAAAATTTAATAGTTTCCTAATTAAATAGAAATACTGATAAGAATAATTTAATTAATTTTCATAAGAAATTAAAAAAAAAATAATTTTAATACAATTATGATATTCATATTAATGAATAATTATTACGTCTACACACTTTTTTACAGTCAAAATATGTTTAATAATAATAAATTAAGACAATTATTAATCAAACTAACCAAGTTCAGCCATATATAACTCTAATAGCTTAGATGCATCATCAGTATCTCCAACACGATTTGTTCTTCCATTTTCCTAAATAAACATAAAATAAATTCATTTTGATATAATAAAGTATAATATGATTTTCATATCTTTTAAATTGTACAAATTATTTTAATTAATTATTATCAAACCAAAAGACTAGGACCTAAATATTTTCATATTTTTGTACCCAGTTACTCATTATGAACATGTTTATCTAATTATCTTTATAATTTTTTTTTTCAATTAATAAGAGATAATATTAATCTTATTTACAACTATAAGATACATTTTACATTATCAATTAAAATATATTATGTTTAAAAATAAACTGTTTATATATTGTAATACTTAGCTCATAAATACCAACAATAACAAAATAATTATTATTCGTACAAGTCAATACCTATAGATTTCAGATTAATATTATCATATACAGAACAACATAAGTATTTTTTAATTTTTTTTTTTAAATTGTTTAATGCTTTTTTTTGTTCTTAAAATTAATAAAAAGATAATAATTTTTACATGATTGTAAAATACATCAGTTAAATTAAAAATATAAAAAATCTTTATTTGATAATAATACTAAAAACCTAACTATATTAATCTTGCTTACCAAATTAGAATTTTCGATTTACATAAAAAGATAAAACTAATATGTACTCTCTTAATAATAGTTATTAAAATTAAAATTACTTTTGAGGTTTCTCCAGACACTTTATTAGAAGATGAATCACCTATATCTGTACTTCCATCTACAGAATTATCAACTAATTTTTGCCTGTGATTTGATTTAGCTCTTTTCTCTAGAAAGATAAATTATAAACAATAAATAGTATTCTTTTTTTTTTGTTTTAAATGTATTCATAAACTAAAAATAATAAAATATAGGTATTATGCTAAAGTTTACAAATATCATTAATCAACAATATTTAAATAATCATCTACAAAATTACACTTAGTTTTTTAATAAAACTATTTATAATAATTATATTTTAAAAATTTTAATGTGTAAGTTAACACATCTATTATTGCTGACAATATTAATTATATTCATAAACAGTTATTTATAAAAAATTTAAAAGAAAGCATGAAACAAGTAATAAAAAAAATTATGATCTTGTAATATTTAATTTCACTAAATGTTATAAAAATAAATAATTTGTTTTTAAGTATAATTTAAAGATTCGATTAATTTGAAAAAGTTACTTAAATTTTTGATTAACCAATATTTATACCATTTATGGTCACTAATACATACAAATTATATTATTTTTAATAAATTTATAAAAAATTAACTAAAAAAATTTCAGTTTAAAGTTATTATAATAATCATTAATAAATATTACCTGTTACGTCATCAGATGAAGAAGAAAGATTTTTCTAAAAATAAATAAATAACTTTAATAATTTAATTAAAAATATAGTAAAAATGTTACCTTTCTTTTTTGATCCTTGTTTTTCTGTGATAAATTCCTCTTTTTTTTCTTCTTCCTTTTTTTTTTAGTACTTGTTTCTGCATTAGTATTTTTTGAATATCCGTACATAACCATAAGTTCATGAATAGGCATGTTACTCTCCTATTAAATATTAAAAGAAACATAAAATAATATATAATAAAAACATGTTTTCCTAAAATCTAATTAATTTTAAGACTGACAATTTATATAATTCTCATTAATTATAAGCAGGGCTCAGAATTTCTAGCGAATGCATATTTTCCTTGGTTCATCCTAGAAAATTCAAAGATACAAATATGTTTCACATATTATAAGTTTATAGTGTTATTTTTGGGTATATTTTTACATAATACAGGAAATAATCACGTTTTTTGATAATAATGGTATTTATTTAGTTATATTTTTAAAAATATTTGAATTATTAGAAATAAATAGACTTCATCAAATATTATTTTATAATTTTACCAATATTTGATATATTAATAATGAGTGACGTCATTGTTACCTTATTGTAAATTGCATTAGATTATCAAACATTTTAATAATCCAGTGTGTTTCCAAGGTAAATTTATAAAATAAATTAATTATAAGTACACTTTTATAAATAAATTTAAGTGATTTAATATTTTTGTTAACAGTTTATAATTCAACAAGTCCAAGGATCTATGAGCCCAAAAGTGTGTAAAATTATATTTAATTTTTTTTCTAATAAATTTATAATTATTTCAAGTTAAATGTATTTTTAGATTTTTTTAGTGCATATTTAAAAGCTAAAAAGTAATATTTTTAATGCTACAACTTTTGAGCCCTGATTATAAGTAATCATCATTCATTTAAAATTATCAATTAATAAATAGTAGAAACAAGTAGACCCATAATGTAAAAAATGAATAGAAGAATTAATAAATTTTTGTTGAATTATGTTTAAGAAATAAATATATATTATAATAAAAATATATTGATATGGTCTATATAAATACAACAAATTCGATAATCGCAATATGATGCGTCTATTCCGATAAAAATTTTTTTCCAATAATGCGACAATTGCACACTCAATTGACTACACAATCATTGCAATTACAAAGAAAAGTTGTATGGCAGTTTTGTAGTAACATACTATAGTTAATATTATTATTTTTCTGTAAACTAATACCAATTTTGAGTATTTAAATTAAAATATAATCATAAACTATTCATTTAAATAAACACTAACCATGACTAGTAAACTCCAAAAAAATATGCTTTTGACCGAAAATCTTACCCTTTATTCGTTGCTCCATTTATTCCACAACATATTTTTTTTTGCACTTCAGATATAATATTTCCATTATTAAAATTAACGAAATAAAATATAAAAATAAGTAATATAGCATCATGTAAATAACATAATATAAAAAATTATGTAATATTTTCATATAATATTAAAAATAAGTACGTCGGATAGAGCGTGAGAATTGCTTATGAATATGAAATCAAAAAAAAAAACTATTTTGTTTTTCAGCGCACATCATTAAAATTGACCGATTAAAAACAGGTTGTATCTTTTATGTTGTGTTGCTCAAATTTGTTTCCAGCAATTTGTTAAATTTTAAAATTGGTATCAATCGTATCATATTGCAATTAACAAATTTATCATATTTATTTAGGACATGACACGATAATAAAAAATTTCAAAATAAATAATAAAATAAATATAAAGATGACTACTAAAAAATAATTGAAAAATGATATGATATCAAAAATATTAAATTTTAGTATTTGAAAATGTATTACTTCTTCGAGAAATCGTATTTCCCTTAGAGGATCCTCTAATTCTGGAAGTGCTTCTTCTTCTTCCATTGTAGTTTCATCATCAACTTCATCTACTTGCTCATAGTCCTTATCTTTATTATTCTCATCAACAGGTGGAAGTTCACAACTATCTACTTCAACAACATTATCATCTATCAGAAAAAAAAAAAACAGGAGACATAGATTGGTATATTACATCAAGTTTAAAATGTTGGTGTAATAAAATACATTACTTGCAGATTGTGATTTATCAGTTTTAGTCACAACCTATAAAAGAAAATACACAATAAAAATTAGTATTTAAAAGACAAATAAAAATTGTTGAATTTAAGCTATTATACATTTTAAATAATTTGATTTTTAACATTAAACATAACACCTAATCAAAAAATAAAGGTATTCACAATTTATTTAACAATCCTTTCTTTATATATTATTAAAACGTGAGGCGATTTTTTGGACAGCTATATCTTAAGTTCTATAAGCCTGATTTTTATGATTATTTTTTCAAATGAAAGTACTCTGAGTGCAGATGAACCATCTAAAGAGAAAAGTACAAAAATTAGTTGGTAAAAAAATTATTTTAGTTTAATTCCCATAGTAAGTGAAGGAAATTGTTTATTTTGTATGTTACTATAACTATACATTATTTATATTTATTTAATAATTACTTATTATTTATATATTTATTTAATTATTTAAAAATCTTATTTTTTTTTTTTTTACTGTAACTCGGCATCAACAGGTAATTCAACTATTTTATATTGAACCTAGTTAATACTTTGAACCTACTTGACATTTATAATCAATATCAATTGATGATACATATTTATTGCACTGATTATTTCCTGAATTATCAAAGGCCAATTAAAAAAAACAATAACAATCAATCTAAAGGAAAATAGTACACAACTAGATGTATCAAAATAAAATGTATTTCACTTTAAACCATAAAACTCAATTTTAAAAACTTAACAATATATAAGTTTTGTTTAGTGTGGAATTTGGATCAAATCAAATTAAAATAAAGCAATACAATTTATCAAGAATATTTGAAACAAAACAGGTATAAACAAAAAAATATTAGAAAAATGAAAACTAATATGAAACACATTAATAAATAAAGATTGAGTCAATGTGTAAGAACTATAATTTGACAAGAACAAATATTGAAATATCTACAGAACAGCGTAGTAAATTATGATCGAGTCGCAAACACTTCTGATGTACATAACGAATAACATTTGTCTAGAAATACAGTACTGAGGATGCCGATACTTTTGTTATTAACGTCAACAAAAATCATGTGGACAGGCGTAATCAATATACCTCACATCTGAAGCTATGCACTGGGTACTTAAACTAGGATCAGTCTATGCAGAAGGCTAGCTTGCTGTCACAGGTTTCACTAGCGTACACGTGCAACAGGAAAAAAAGTGTCGATTGAAAAACAACGACGGGGACAGACGAACGGTTGTCGTACGGTCAGTAACGATAACAAACAACAACAAACGGTATTATGGGTGCTATGGGTGCGTACATACTTCTTGGTCGTCATCCATGGTGGCGACGAACGGTGCAAAGGTTCAACGCGTCTTCGGACACGGAGCGGCTGCGGCGGCGATGTCAATCGCGTTCCGGGCGGACGGCTGAAAAAAACACGTATACGTGAGCGGCTCAATGGCGACGGACCGAGTAAGACGCCATGGTGGGCTGATCCGTGGACGGGCTCGCGGTTGCGCACGATGGCGTCAGCGGTACGACGTGAGGAGCGAAGTGAGCGACGGCGGTCGGTAGTCGTTTTGGTGCGAGATCGTTATATTAGTCCTAGGACAGACACGGAGCGGTCGAATGCGAGCAGTACTGCGAAGTTACGAGTGCGCACGCACGCGCACGCACGGGAGCACGAAAATGCGCGCGCACGGGCACGGTCGCGCGCCGACGCACGAACACTCGGGCCGCGCGATCAAACCGTAGCCGCCGTCGCGATGATAACGTGATAACGTTTAGGTCGCTTGTTGTTGTTGTTTTTGTTGTTGT
>NW_020272859.1:680474-682777 GCF_003268045.1 Sipha flava | reverse complement strand
ATTCGAAACACGTTTATGAGCGAATAAAATGGTACTAATTTATTATTACCATACCAGAAATAATAATTAGATTTGGGTATTCTAACTCCCAACACCCAGTTTTGATTATTTAAAATTAGAATACATAACATATTTTAAAGTTTAAAAATTTTATTATGTATTTTATCGTTGAATCCAAAAATTCAAATTCTTAATCATTGCTTGTAAATATGCATTCATTAAATTAAATATTACAAATGTAGTAGTTTAAAATTGATAAATTTTAATAGTATAATATTGTGATATTATATTTTATTTTAGTTTTTATCCATTTTTAGTCACAATAATATTTTTAAACATTAATTTAAACATTTTTTAACTTTTTTTTAAATTTATAACGTTTTTTTTATTTACTATATATTTAGTTGTAATTTAATAAGTATCAATTTTTATTATTTTAAACAGGGATATAGTTTTATTTTATTTATATGAAGTTGATAATAAACTAAAATATTCCCAAAAAAATACGTCATGTTTAATTTTATAGTTCATTAAATATGAATTATATATGGTATATAATAAAAATGTATTATGGTTAATGTATTTATTATAAGTAATACAACGTACTTATTAGTTTAATTATTATTCAAACGAACGAGCGATTTCATAATATAATATTACACTAGGTACTATCTACTAGAATTTTAAATTTTTATTCAGTAATCGGTAAATAGTTACTATCAACTAAGTACTGAGCGAGAAATTTTTTTCAAGTGAATCTCTCGATTGTTAAATCTTCTCGATTACTAACCTCTCGATTGTTTCCATCACTACAAAGAATGTAATAATATCGCAACGAAACCGGTTTTTATTTTGCCAATAATGGATTTCGCACTATCCGTCGATTGCGTTTCTGCTCCGTACAACAGTATTCGATGGATTCATATTATTCATTGATACAGTACAGTTCGCGTCGTGAAACAATTGCGACTCACAAAATGTATGGACATTTTATAATTCAACGTTTTGAACAACTAAGAAACGGAAAATTCGATGATCAATTTTTGCGTTACTTATCGTCGCACATTTTATGACATTTATATTTAATTAATTTAATTTATTTATTCTAATGATCTACACCATTTAACAAAAACGATAACATTTTATTCTAGTAAATAATAATAATAGTGATTAAATTGATATTAAAACAGTAATAATACGTGAACAAATTATGATTTATGAACGTAAAAATAAAGAAAATAAATACAACAATACGAATACATAACGAATATAAAACTTTGTGTTTTAAATATAATAAAGCTTTCGCTATAATAATATAGCAGGATAGAATAAAAAAAATCTATCACAGAGGAGATTTTATTGACACTTTAAAGAGTTCTTGAGAACCATAAATTTTGCTATAATTTGTTTTAAACTTTGCGTGGGGAGCGTAAGTATAATTATTCGACAATACGTTATCGTATGATTATTCTGACTATTGTTAAAACATGAATAGTTTGATCACAAAATTTTAATTATTCTAATTAATTATTTGTAATATTATTCTGTTTATTCTGTGGTTTGATTGTTAATAATTATTTTATACTAGAGCTAACTAACTAGAGCACCAAAATATTTTTTTAAGCATATAATACCAAAACAGCTAATTCCGCAGAATCACTCTCGCATTACATCTCTGCGGCTATTTTTTTATATCCTATGTTATACATATCGCTTTAAATTTATATTTTATGTGGTATATATAGAATATAATATTTACCGTCGAAAATATATTATTAACTTAATCAATCTAAAATATTAAAAGAAGAAAATTTCTCTAAAGATTGTAGGTATCTACCTACTTAATACCATTTATTATAGCTAAATAAGAAGGTAACGAAGATTATGATTTATCATACTCGTAACTATAATGACTAATGATCAAGGTTCAATAAAATAAAAATATGAGAGTTTAATTTTGCATTACGAATAAAAAAAATACATAAATTCAGATTTTCAGAAAAAAAAATCTGATAATGATTTTGTCTTTTAATATCTGTAATTGGGGGCATACATCAATTGCGCCGAAAATCGCAGGTAAAGAAAGAAAAATTAAGGGATAAAAGGTATACATCAACTGCGCCGATCGATATTCCAATGTTATAAATTGTGTACGTCAATTGCGCCGATCGATATTTTAATGTAATAAATGGTGTTAACTAGTTAAATCTTCGGAATATAAAAATCATTCAAGTGACATTGGAAAATGGTTAAAGTGGATATTCGGCCTACCACTACTTGAACCTGAAAACGTCAGCAGTTGC
>NW_020272859.1:673504-680464 GCF_003268045.1 Sipha flava | reverse complement strand
TTTTTATTCACCACATCCAAACATTTTTGTTTTTTATGAAGTTTTGAAAATTATTCAATTCCAAACATATATAAAAATAAATAGCGTCGAGAAAGAAAATAAGAATAAAAAACAAAAAACCATGGTTGAAGATAATATATCCAAGTATTTAAATGGAAATTTAGATATGTTTGAATTTGTACAACGAATAAGCTACCACTACAAAAAATGATTATAAGGTAATTAAATATAAATCTATTTTTATATCTACATTTTCTAATTTTAATTTAATTTTTTTAGATTGAGATTAAGATTCAAGGCACTTCATCAGAAAGATAAATTTGTATGTAATATATATATGTAAATTATTTTTATTTACTTTTATCTAATATAACTTTTTTAATACCAGCGCAATAGATGTATTCCTATTTAATATACCTTTTTTATACCGGCGCAATAGATGTATACCTTTTTAATATACCTTTTTTATACCGGCGCAATAGATGTATACTATACAGGTAGTGTCCCAAATTCGGCGCAATTGACGAAACCCCGTAATTGGTGGTACCTAAATGTATTAGTTTGATTCAATTTTTCCGAAAACATTGTACTTGATATATTATTAATATTTATTTAGGTATTATAATAGTATTGGTGATTTTCATGATTTTTATTCATTTTGTCAACATTTGATGCATATAAATAAAACGTAGTCATTTCAAGTATGTTAATTTATACTTTATTTTTTTTTGTTATAATTAATAACAAATAAATAAAAATTATCGTTTCATTCAAATATGTTTCAAACTTTTTTTTAAGGGCCATCAGAAAAAATTTGATTTTAGCATTAATTCAATGTATATCATAAAATAATTTCTTTAGTTTTTTCAAACTGTTTTCAATATTTGTTTTACTGATATAATACGGGTCAAATATTTCACCGAAACCAATAACTGGCAAGACAAATACATACAATACAAATGATTAATGATAATTAAATATGATCACCAATAATAGTTTATCGCTCAGACTATCTTATGTTACAATATACCACGTTACAATTATCAGGCTACATCATAATAATATTTAATATTTTAATAATTATACAGTGTAACATATTACATTAATCGGGAACAATGTATATGAGTACTTGGAGTACATAACATCATATACTAATACAAAGGCGTACGCACGGAGAGTACCGGATGTGCCCAGGCACCCCCGAAATATTGTAAACGGAGCCCTACAATTTAAGTCTAAAAGTAAGGGGCCCGTATTTTAACCGATATTGCTCAAATTAAATCTAATTTATTCTAAAGTTTCGTGTAAAAACTCCTTTTGATAATATAACAGCTACAATTGACTAAATAAGTACAAATAATAAATAATTTAAGCTGTCTGAAAAAAATATACGGGATTCAAGGAAAACAGATTTATTGGGACTAATGCACCATAATATTAAATAAAAAATTAAAGTCTTGTTTATTTTATTAATTATACATTATACTTTATTATATATACCTACACGTTTTGTTAAAATAGAGTCTAAAAGTATGTTAGGCACCCCCTAAAATACAGGTCTGCGCACGCCTATGCATATAATAGATAAAAGTTAATACATATTATTATATCCCCTAGTACAAGCTTTGCTTATCGGGGGTGCTGAATAAATTGTATTCTCAATTTTTATATTTTTGATGTAAATTCTGTGATGTTGCAAAAATATATTATTTATTATTATTATTATTATTATTATATAATAATTATAAATGTACATTTTTTTTTCTTTTATCTATGTAATTAGATTATCCGTCAACATCTGATCCTGTTGCAGACGGATAATCGAGGTTTTGTTACAAGTTGGTTATACTTATAGATAACCATATAATCACTAATTTAAACTGTTTTATAATTATAATCAGTGTTGGGAATAGATAATGCAAAATTTATCTAGATAAAGATGAACGATAACATGTCCAAATTCATCTAGATAAAGATAATAGATAAAAAAAAAGATATTTTCAAAAAATGTTATTTTTTTGTCAATATTTCATATTCTAATAATATCTATGAAGACTCAATTATAATCAGGGGCGTATTTAGAAATGTCTTATTAGGGGGGGGGGGGTACAAACAAAAAGTTCAAAGTATACATAGTTATAACTTTTTCATCTAAACAAAACTGTCGTTATTCGTAACCAAATAATCAAAATACAAGTGTTTGATAGAAACATAAACTTTTATTACACAAATTTATAATAAAACATATTTTTAAATATAATTTTTGTAATTACAATAACTAAAGATGTCTGGGGTGTTTATTAGCATATGCATCAACTACTTCTTCAGGTTTTATAATTATTTCAGGGTGTATATTAAGGTGGATTCAGGGTGAATACAATGGTAATCCGTTTAATCGATGGTATCATATTATCATGATATATTGATATTCCAGTATTTCACCGTGTGCCTGTGCGTGAAAAAGGGCCTATAATAATAAATAAAGTATAAAATACGGTGAATGGGGGGGAGGGGCACTGGCTCCATGAGCTCACCCCTTAAATACGTCCCTGATTATAATCATTATTATCAATAGGTGTTTAATGTTTATTGTAGTAATGTAGTGTACTATTAAGCAGTATTTATAAATATTGTACAATATTTAATGACAGTTAATCCACGAAATGTTAACAAAAAAAAAAAAAATAAATAAAAATTGCTTTGTACGTATGATGAATACAGAATACATAAAAATTTTAAGTTAACAATATTGTTTTCCATATGATATTAATTTGATGATTTTCATTATTTTATAAGTAGTTACGACTTTACGGATTACAAGAGTGAAGTAATAACTATTCAGCATATGGGTTACGTGTGTTTACTAAAATTAAATACCTATTATATTTGGAATTTCAATGGGAAAATAAGAAATTAAGTTTAAAAATACCAAAAATATTTTCCCGACATGAAAATACAAATAAAATGATATACCAAGAAATAATTATTAATATTAATTTATATATCAATTAATATTAATAATTTATAATTCAAGAACGGCTGGACCGATTTTTATGATCTCTGATTTGTTGAATTCGTCTCCGTATAAGAATAAAAATAACTTAGAAAAAAAAAATAATAAATAATCTAATAATTTAATAATCTATATTAAATAATCTTGGCAAGAATACAGACAATTATCTAAATAAAATTATCTAAATAAGTAAAAATTTTATCTTAGATAAGTAATTAGATAATTTAGCGTTATATATCTAGATAAGATAAAAGATGATAAAAAATCTATCTAGATAATTTATCTAGATAAGTCCCAACACTCATTATAATTAATGAAATGTTTTTTTTTCATTATAAGTATAAATTATTGGTTTAATTTGATAGATTTTCAAATCTGTATCTAAACATCATCTAACATTGAGGAATAGTTTCGCTTGGGGTAATTTTGACCTTTTTTATTACGTTTAAAATATAATTTTATAGTCTTGTTTTTAGGTTACTACACTACCAAAAATAAAATGAATAGTTTATTTTAATAAAAAATTATATATAGTTAAAACGAAATAAAATATGTGTGATTCACAACATTTTGTAAAATCTAACGAAATATTTACTGTCAGTTATCGTACCATTTTTGTTTAACCATTCAAGTCCGCCCTCTACATTATAATTTATAGTCTAAAAATATATGTATATATATTATATATCAGTATATATTGAACAGCACACTGTACACATATTACTCGTATATATAAAAACTTAAACTAAAAATAATGTATTATCCAGTTTTTCTGATCAAAGTTGGAAAAGCCGGCAAACGATTTGATACACTAGTATTATAATGCTATTTTAAATTACAAAAAATTGGTTGTACGACTGTTGCCATAAGAATGATAATGTAGACTTACTTCTGTGTATAGGATGAACTGTTAACAATTAAAAACGTAGATAATGTTTTTGCTGTCTTAGTAGTCTATTAGTAGTGCATTGTTATAATTAGGGCTAGGGACTTCATGCCCTTAAAAACCTTAAAATATGTATGCATTTATGCCATAAAGAATCAATAAATATGCTATTAAAATATGTATTTAAAAAAAATTATATTTGGAATAATTAATTAAATAAAAAAATTTAACTAGTAATAAATTATAATTATATTTTTATATATGATAGATATGATAATCTGAGATAATTTTTTCTTTTTATCAAATTTTTTTTTCATCTTATATTGAGTTTTTATTTAAAACAAAATACTTAAAATAGTTTTAAAAATAAATTAAATTGAAAATATTTTTTTTATTTTTAATATAGTAATAATTCTTCTAACCTTGAGCATTATATTGGACTATAAGATATTTTCTTAAGTTGGAAAATTTAAATGACTGCCTGATATCGACCAAAATAATTTTAAATTTAGAAAAGGAACGTTACAAGTCTACAGAACTTATTGGTGCAAACTTAAAAAATCGTAAGTCACTATTACTAATATCTGCAGGCAATCCATCCATAGATTATTTTTTCCATTTAAAATGTTCGATATTTTTTGTAGTTAGCCTTAGCTTGTGCAGATTCTTCAATTTTTGCAGAATGTATACGTTTGTTGTAGTTTTAATTATTTTAATGCATTCAGTTAGTGCACCAATAAGAGACCTTGAGTTCCAAGTCATGTGATATATGAAGAAATAAATCATAATTTTTTTTTATAAAATTTAAAAACTTACTTCTTCACATGAATAATTGTCAAATATGCATTTATAAAATGAAAAATGATCAAATATGCACTTATAAATGAAAAATGGTCAAATATGCAAAATATGCAACTATAAATTTTAAATATAAACTTGTATTGCTATGAAACAAATTTATATATTACTTAGCTATGTTTTTGATAATTATTTAAAAACATGCAAGTTCCTAGAAGTCCCGAGCCCTAGTTATAATACATCAATCACGTTAGAAGTTCATACATTTCTATTCGTCATTTTTTCATATAAATATGTAACCACAAGCGATGGGGTCAAAGTTATTTATGTAAGTTATATGTATAAATGTATGTTTTAAAAATAAAATACTTCACCTTATAATCACAACGCTACCCATTGGAAATAGACAATAGTTATCATAAAATCGACAAAATCAACATTAAAATACATTTTATGAGTCATAGAGGACGACTTTCAAATATCATATTTACATTACATCATCTACTGACCTCGAAATTGGTGCCAATATCAAAGTGTATTACATATACAATGAAAATTGATGTTACATGAATGTATACAAATATAACTTACTTTATTTACTTTAACGTATAAGATAAATATAATCAACATTTAAATGTAAACTTTGTACGTATAACTGTCAGAGCCGGCTCAAGCAAAAATAGTATACCAAGCAAAATCAAATTTTGTTTTCTCTAAAAAAAAATTGAGCTCTAATTTTAACATAACCCCTCTCTCTATTTTTATATGACATACCCATAAGAAAAATGTTTTAATTTTTTTTTATTTTAACGTCAAATATGTAAAATAATTCATATATAATAATGATTGTTATATAATTTACTATAGAAAATAAATTAATTGTATGTATCATGTATTTAGATTTTATGAATTTATATGATCAAATATTTATTGCTTTTTAAAATATTTTTTACTTTTAACCTTATATAAATAACTAAACCTTTGTCATAATCTTAAAAAAATAAATAAATTATTATTATTATTATTATTATAATATTGATAAAATAAAATAAAACAATTTTAATTTTATTTCTTTTTTTTATTACTTTTAGTGAAACAAAGCTTGTATAAGTTTATTAATGTTAATTCTTTAGTGATTTCGCTTTTAATAAAAATATTGACTAATTGGTCTTGAAATATATTTGATTGCAAATAATTTTTTAATATTTTAAGTTTTGTGAAATTCCTCTTGACTGTTGTAGCAGTTACAAGTTAAGTCAATATAGTTCTTAATATCACATTAGTATTGTGGTATAGTTCTATCAACTTGTTTCTATACATATATGTACTCAAGAACTGATTTCGGATACCGATAGAAATAAAAAATATGTACGAGTCAATTTTTAAAATGCTGCCCTTTCTAAAGTGCTTGAGGCAGGTACCTAGCTCACTTATACCTTGAGCCGACTCTAATAACTGTTTAAAGCGAGATAACATATTTTTATGTAATATTTTATAAATGGAAACGTTATCACAATTGTTCTTCTTTATCTTACATAACATTTTTTTGTCACTAATGTTATTAAAAATTGAAGGAAAAATAAAATAACAGAATGTAATACAGTCTTCAGATTAGAGAAGATATTATGCCCCGTATTGATGAGCTAATTTCAAAATTATTTTTCTACTAAAACTTTTTTAAATGTATAATTACTACTTATATGATATGATATTACAAATTACAATTGTGTATTTAAAAATTATTCGTTAAAATAATAATGAAGTGGGTATAATAGTACACTCGATGTTTTATTAAGTTTCCTCCATAATCCATAATATTTAAATTGATCAGTTCTACTAAGAAAAATCTTGGTGTTACACTTTTTTTTATTTCTATGCTTTTTTTTTTTTTTAATTCTTCCACCAAGAATTTTACGAATGATGCAATTACATAAAAAAAAAAAAAAGAATAGTGTAAAATAAATCAGTGTTAATTCCAAAATCTATTAAACTTTCATGACACGTCATGTTTATGGATAACCCTTTATTTAAAATATGAATATATTAGTTGTTCATTTCAATTAAAATAATACAACTGTATTTAAATGAATTTAATTATTTTATATTGTTTATTTTTGTTGAACTTCAACAGCTATTATTTTTCATACATTTTGATTGATAGAATACCTAGTTAATATGATTACCTTAATCATTATTATAGTAGTTTTTGAACTAAATAAGATTTCCATTAAAATAATATAAAAATTAATAATATAATTTCTGT